>NW_013666273.1:475543-482248 GCF_000517525.1 Limulus polyphemus
AAAAGTTAATATATATATATATAATGAATATAAATAATTATTACAAAATGATTTATATAGTCTGTTTCCATAAGTTAACTAACAGTAATATTAATTAGTATTTCATTAATGAGCAACCTGTACCTGTTCTATGAAGTTTTGCAGTAAAGTACCTCATTAAACACAGGCAAAAACATTATTTACATATAATATTTAAATGCATTTGAATGGAATAATTGAGAAATCGAATCTTTAAGATTAACTAATTTGAAAGATCTTTATTCAGAATTAAGATATTGAAAAAAAGGCTTTTACTTACTTACTTAAAATTTATTTCAATTTTTTTTTAAAGATAGATAGGATTTACTGTGATAAACTATAATGGTAATTATTTAAAAAATGTTCTACTTTTCTCTATTTATAAAAATTGATGAGATATTTTGAAATAAAACAGTTGAATCAAAATCAATTCTTCAATATCCAAGAAAATTTATGAATAATCAATTTTATTCAGCAAAACAGTGAATGATATACATTCAAACTAATAACAAAATTACATATTTATAATTCATTATATGTGCTTATATTTAAATGACTTAAGGTGAACACAGCTGACTATTTTTAAAAGAATGAATTAGATAAACTTGGAATTGTTAAATTTGTCAAAAGTTTTTTTTTAATTAAGAATGTAATCAAATTAAATTATGTACTGTAGGATATTCAATAAATTTAGTAGTTCACAAATCTTCATAGATATACTTCAGTTCTTTTCTTACATGGTTTGAAATAACCATTGAGAATCAAGGGATAAATGAACATTGAGACAGTTCCTATTTATATTAAGAAAACTGCTTCAAAAAGTTACTTGAATGCATTTCTACAGAAATTAAAAAATAAATTCAATGCATGTTACCATAAGTAAAATATGTAATGTTTGTTTAAAATCAATGTGTATCCTAAATATTTTATCAACATATTTGTTTAGCCACTTTCTCATAAAGATTCAGATAATTTATCTTAATTTTTTTAATTCTAATTCTGACCTGTGACTAAAACCTGAATCAAAAGTATCTGTAAATGAAATTAAGTAGATACATTTATGGCTTTTTAAATTTATATATACAGTAACAAATATATCTTAAAATGAAATTGTGAAGGGTCAGAAGATTAAAAATATTCCAATAAAACTGTTATCTCCACATTGGAGTCCAAGAATTATAAAAAAAAACTTCACACAAAAGTATCTATTTAATCACCTATATTCTGTGATGTCTGTCTTTTCTTGAAGTCTAATCACGAGTATACAAATTTAACTGGGAGAAAAGTACATAAAATACCAAAGAATTTCCAGAATTATAAAAAGTAGCATTTGAGAACAACAAAACATGCCCTGCCAATTTCAATAGAGTTCAAAGTTCTACTTTTGTTTTAATAAAACTGACTTTCAACTATGATTTAAGTTAACGATTAAGTAGGATTTACAAATGCAATTACCTAGATACAAACTACTCTTCAAACAGATATAATTTAAAACAAATTAATAATTCGGAACAAATATGGCAATTTTAGGAGAAACTGTTAGTTTTATTTTTTAAAAACATTTGATACCCATGTATAAATGTAGGAGATTTTTTAGATTATTAATTTCTGTTTGTTGTACATGTACGTTGCTGAATGACATTTAGATATTTCAATTCAAATAGACTGATATGGTTATATAATGCATCATATGCATTGAGAAAATTTGAAAAAAAACTACTTGATAGACAAATTTTATAATTTAAAACAATGGGTAAATTTTAATAGTTGTTGTTACAGTAATATGTTTTTAGTACAAGAAATGGAATTAATGTTGTACATTGGTTATTAGTCCTTGGACCACTATAGACCCCCTCATGAGGATTTTATAACACCATAACTTTTTAAAATATTATTATGTTAGAAGTAAAAATTTGTTTCTTTGTCAATTTTTACTTCAGCTTAAAGCTGGTACAAGGAATTATTCATAACCACCTATTATGACATAGTATACATTTGTGCTTTTCTTGTTTTCTGGCCATTTATAACACAACAAATTATGGCCTGATTGGTATTGTTAGAATTGAGTACATAATAAGACCACAATAATGATTTGGTGTGTTTGGTCCATAGTTAACCGAATCTGACAGAAAAACTGGGAAATTATGAGAGAAAATGAAAATTTAATTTTTTTCAATCAGTATAACATTTCACCTTAGTAAAACTATATTTTTGAAGAAGTTTCAACTCTAATTAGATCACAGAACAATAGAAATTGCTTTAATCATCCTCGTTATCACTTCTCGCTTCATCTAATTCAAAAGTCTTATTAGTTAAAGCCAAACTATATTGGACTATGTTTTCACCATCATCATTTTGCCCCTCATAAATGTTTCTGTCTCTTCCTGATTTAACAAAATATCAAGTAGTTTCTGTGGAAGAATTTCACCATCACGCCAATAATAAACAATACTCCCGATTTTGTCAATGTTTCACCCACAAGTATCTAGATTAGGAATATCAGAGTATAGTATATGGGAATTTTTCCATATGAAAGTTTAATAACTGGTCCTCAGTACATGTATTCTTAAAGTAGAACTGCATGGTGATAAAAGATACAAGTCAATACTATAATAATCAGAGAAGAGATGACCACTTCTGGTTAAAGCAACTAAATGTTTAAAATTTACGAATTTTGCTTACATCGGTATATTTTGGATTTTCAATACAAACAGTACATAAGTTGCTTCAATTGATACAGAATTTGAAGCACCTAGTTCACTAAAAACTGTCATGTACCTTTCATACTTCTTGAGCATGTGTATTGGCTTTATCTTTCTTTTTCTTACAAAGGCACATGAAGTGTCACAGCTGGAAAAAGCATGTAATTCTAAAAGGGCAATTCATAACTGTTGCCCATGTTTTTGACTAAGTGTTTTGATATTCTATACTTTGAATTTATTTCTAACACAAATCCTGTGTAAATTTGTCCCTGGAATACAGAAGTAATAGAAACACATCAGTTTCTTTTTAGTCTCACAATGACTTTGTCAAACCCTTTCAATGATTAAGCATGCATGCAGTGAAGAAGCATCTGGGTATTGCCTACTTCTTGGGATGAAAAAATACTGTAACAGGTTGGTGTTGTGAAATCTATGTGATCATGGCTAATGTAAGAAACAAAACCTCATGATTCGAAGTTTAGGGGGATTTACATCCTTTCCCCACTCAATCATGAGCAGTTTGACAATATGTTCTTTGTGGACAGGAGTGATTTCCATCAATGTGGTATCTCGATTGATGACCCTCTGACAAGATAATATCTTTATATAAAGCTTCTCTGAGCCTTTTTGTGAATTTAATTGAGTTTTCCTGTTATGATCAGTAACAAAGTTGACCCTTTTAACCTTTTGCAGAGCCAGAAGTATCTTCAGAGCAAGGTCAACAAAACTATCATGCAAACCAACAAGTGCCTGTAAGAGAGCATTCCTACCAACTAAATAAATTCTATTTTTCTTCTGAAAACTCATGCAGTGCTAGTTCATCCTCCAATTTGTGAGGAAGTGTTGTCTATCAGTTTTCACTACTGACCAATCAGACATTACCAATGGCCATGGTACAGGAGTAAGAGGGAAGGAATAAACTTTTTCAAGTCCAAGGTTATTCTCTCCTGACAACATCAGAAGCTGACCAAAAAGATTTCTTTGTGCTGTAACTTAAACAACCTTCTTTTATGAGTATTTTAAGTTAGGTGATTGTTGCATATTACTAAATGTATTAAGGGATTACCTACTCAAAGGGTCATTGAAAGCTACAACTTTGTTGACAAGCCTTGTCTGAATAAATTCCTTAAGAGCCTTTTTACCAAGAGTTTCTGCTAAAAACAAATTATTAGCAATGGAAATAGGTGCCTTTATACCAGGTGATAGGCAAATTAAATCCTCCTCCTCTTCAGTATTGAATTGGGTGAGGAAATTTATAAATGGTTGCAAAACTTTGTGGACATTTCTGTGGATTTATTTGAACTCAGATCTTTGGGAGATGTTTCATCAGTATCCATCAACCACCCAACGTATGTGTGATTAATCTTTTGACAATAAATCTTAACAATTTCATTTTTTCAGAAAACTCCATTAAAATAGAATAGGTGATGTTACAATAACAGCTTCAAAGTCTTAAAGCCAGAATAAAAACATTGCGAACAAATTTTTGTGTATACTATACTATAAATGTTAAGAAAAATATGGTGTCATAAAATTCCTATGGAGGGAAGGTGCTTCCTGGCTTATTCTTTACTTCATTTTTTGAAACATCCTGTCCATATTTGAAACATTTCAAAATTGTCCTGCTCTTTAATAATAAAATTGTATTTTATACAAATTACAACGATAATTTTAAAAATTAACTGGCAAAAGCAATATTTTGTATTAAAGATGGACATTTGAAACTTTTTTAAATGTTTGCTATTTTTCTCAGTAACAACTTATGTTACTCAGTCTTGCACATACTTTTATTTTATTACATATCCTTGACGAACACAAAGTACATAAGTAAATACAAATAACCCTGTTTCTTTTCATAGTTTTTTATTATATGAAACATAACTATTTTGAAATTCATACTCCTTCATGTTTTTTGCTGCAAACTTAACTTATAGACAATTTCATGAAATCAACAGTAACAAAGAAACATGAGCAACACACTGTTTTCAAGAAATGAAAATACATAGACCACATTTAAACTCATATGCAATTGTTAATAGCAGTAGTGAATACTTTTAACTTATTGCACTGTTATATACAATTTCTGTAATACAAGATAACCTTTTTTTTTCAAATAATACTTCTTTTAAAGTATTATTTATTTCAATCAAAATTCTTGTTATATTTATTTCCAGTCATATCAACATGTACAATCTACCAAAGGCATATTGAATTACTGACAATTCTAAAAGCATTAGTAAAAAATTATAAGTTTATAAGTATGGTGTATTGTGACATCATAACAAAACCACAATAAATACATCTATTAAAAGCTAAGTTAGACAGTCAAATAGTCTCTATCATATGTCAGCACTTTCATACATTACTACTCATACTGCAACATGGTTGTTTCAGTTAATTAACCACAAATTCAATGTGATTAGGTATCTGCATGTTTGTTAATTTCCAGTATAAATTCTTTCCGAGGAACTAAAGCGATATAAGTCCCTTCTTGATAAAAACTAGTTTATTCTTTCTCGATAGAAACTTTGTAGTACACAGTAATTCTACGGTCAGTACGTTTAATATAAGCTATAAATCACAGCGATTCACAACCTCGATAACTTTTCTCTCTATAAATACAACTGCAAAACACCCACAATTTACGGCTCACATAGCTACTGTTTACTTGACTCAATTATCTATCTCTATCGCTGGCTTTCTTTGCCAGGCTTATATACAAAAAAAAAAGAGAGCGTCTAGCAAACACTCAGGCATTTGCGGGGTCCTCCGATAATTCGAGAAATTCCAGCGTGCATGCTCCCAGTGTCAAGCGACTTCTGCTCTCGTAACACTGCCTCTTCCTTAGTATTGTTTGTCCCAAACAATATCCACTTACATTAAACCAATAGATAATTAACAATAACTTAATTAAATGTACAGAATGTACAAACACAAAATTAAAATACACCAAAGTCTCTTAATTTTACAAGACGTTTCTTCTTTTGTACTGGTATCCGTCTTATTGGCTTCTGCTTTACGTGGGATTCATCTGCTCCATCATGAAATGTCCCATTATCGGTAGCAATCACATCAGTGGTAGTAACTTCATTAACGGCTTTACTGTTTTCCTTCTCAAAACTGAGTAGAGTTTCTTCTTCAACAGTGACTTTTTCAGGTGACACATCTTCAGCAGCGTCATTTGTTCCATTGTTCATTTCGTTCCAGCTGAAATGTCCTGGACCGTGATAACGGCAAAGCCTGTTGGCATGCACCACCTTCGGATTACCTCGCCGACTACATTTTATTTGGAAAGTCACGCCTGAGAGACGATCCACTATGTCATATGTGCCTTCCCATGGAGAAGACAACTTAGGAGACTTCCCTTTGGTCTCCCTGGGATTATACAACCACACCTTGTCTCCTGGTACAAATATGACTTCTGCAGATTTCTTATCATAACATATTGTAGCTTCATGAAATCAGCAGACGTTTTCAAGATCGAATGCACTTGATGATGAATATCATCCATCATTTCAGATAACACTTTCACGAACTCTGGCACATTTTCAGGCAACTCTTCGTAAAGTGGGCATCCTGTTATCAGGTCCACTAGCAACCAAAGTTCCCGACCAAACATCAGCTTTGCTGGAGTGTATCCAGTGGCTTTATGCTCTGCTGTTCTATACGCCATCAACAGTGGAGGGAGTAAGACATCCTAGACATCTTGGCGTCTATTACAAAACCTTGCCAATTCCTGTCCCAGTGTCCAATTGTACTTTTCTACCATCCCATCAGACTGTGGGTGAAGCAGCTTTGTCCTGGTCTTTCGTATGCCGAACAACTTGCATGGAACACAGCTGTTTCAAAGTTATGGCCTTGATCCGAATGCAGTTCGAATGGCATACCAAACCTGAAGAATAAATCACTAATAGCCGAAGCTACAGTTGTATCTTACTGATTTGGTATTGCATATGCTTCAGGCCACTTGCTGAAATAATCCATC
>NW_013666273.1:483207-485722 GCF_000517525.1 Limulus polyphemus
AAACCAATAGATAACTAACAATTACTTAATTAAATGTACAGAATTTACAAACACAAATTAAAATACATCAAAGTCTCTTAATTTTACAGGACGTTTCTTCTTTCATACTGGTCTCCATCTCATTGGCTTCTGCTTCACGTGGGATTCATTTGCTCCATCAGGAAATGTCCCATTATCGGTAGCAGTCACATTAGTGGTAGTAACTTCATCAAGTTACTTCTTCAACAGTGGCTTTTTCAGGTGACATATCTTCAGCAGCGTCATTTGTTCTGTTGTTCATTTGCTGTTGCTTACTTCGCCGACCACATTTTATTCAGAACGTCACGTCTGAGAGATGATCCACTATGTCATATGGGCCTTCCCATGGAGAAGACAACTTAGGAGACTTCCCTTTGGTCTTCCTGGGATTATATAACCACACCTTGTCTCCTGGTACAAAACTAACTTCAGTAGATCTCTTATCATAAAATAACTTCATCGAATCAGCAGACGTTTTCAAGTTTGAATGTACTTGATGATGAATATCACCCATCCTTTCAGATAACACTTTCACGAACTCTGGCACATTTTCAGGCAACTCTTCGTAAGGTGGGTGTCCTGTTATCAGGCAACCAAAGTTCCCTACCAAACATCAGCTTTGCTGTAGTGTATCCAGTGGCTACATACTCTGCTGTTCTATAGGCCATCAACAGTGGAGGGAGAAAGACGTTCCAGTCATCTTGGTGGCTATTACAAAACTTTGCCAACTCCTGCCCAATTGTACTTTTTACCATCCCATCAGACTGTGGGTGAAGTAGCGTTGTCCTTGCCTTTCGTATGCCAAACATTCATGAAACATAGCTAATTCAAAGTTACGGCCTTGATCAGAATGCAGTTTGTATGGCATACTAAACCTGAAGAAGAAATCATTAATAGCCGAATCTACAGTTGTAGCTTCCTGATTTGGTATTGTTTATGCCTCAGGCCACTTGGTGAAATAATCCATACCACACAAATGTACTTGCAAACTCGTGCTGGAAAGTGCAAATGACCAGCAATGTCAATGGCTACTCTTTCCATTGGTGCACCAACTTGATATAACTTCATTGGAGCACATCCCTTATGCTTGGGTCCTCTTTTAGCACAACATGTACTGCATGTTCTGCACCATTCTTCCACATCTTGTCTCATACATATCCAGTAAAATCTCTGCCATAGGTGACTCAATGTCTTCTTAACTCCAAGATGTCCTCCTGTTAAACTGATGCAGCACAACTTCCCTTAACTTTCTCGGTATTACTCTTTGCCAGGTCGTCACTTTCCCATCTCCAGACAAGAATAGCATCTTCAAGCTTCAACTGGTCCCATTGTGCCCAATAGTTCTTTGTCACAGGGCTTAAGTTAGACACCTTCTCCCGAGCAGGGCGCAAAATACTTGCTTGTTGAAAATCAATTATTGACTTCAAATCTTTGTCTTTCTCCTGTCCTGCTGTAATATCTATACTTGGTTCCACTTCACCATCATCAGCTCCTTCAGTCACTATGACTTCAGCATGATAGCATCTGGTTAGTCCAATATTTCTTTTAACAATTACCGGAATTTGGCCTTTGTTGTTCCCCAACGTCATTTTATCGAAGTTAACTACATACTTCCTCGGTAGTAAGTAGTCCAACCCTAATACACAGAGGTCTTCAATATCAGTCAAGTATACTTTGTGTCTGTCCTTTATTCCCATGAGCTCAACAGTTACCCACACTGGTCCTCACAACCTTGCATAATGTCCTATCACACCACAAAGCTTCTGTTTGGCTTCTGGTACTCCTTTGTGATCTAGCACCTTGATACTCACAAGGATTTGCTGATATGCAGAATCTATGACAAAGTTGCAGTTTTGGCCATCCAGCTTTCCTGTCACATAGACACTATGTGTGCTTGCCACTTTACACTTAGCTGTTGGGACTTTCACAATGGGATTTGGTGGGCATCTCTCAACACCAACCACTACTGGTTTCCCTGAGGCTGACTTATTGGTAGTATTCTTCTTACACTAACACTTCATATGCCCCTGCTCTCCACAGTTCCAACAACCTTTCTGGGTAGCAGCCTTTCCTGCCGTGGCATCTTCCCTGTTTTGAAGTTGCTGGGCATTGAGCTCTCCTGTGCCTAGGTTTGTTACAGTGTCAGCAAAGTCCCTCAAACTTCTCTGAGAGCTGCTCTTTTCTGGCCTTGAATCCTGATGGCTGTACCAGCCTTGATACCTGTGTGCTGGACTTAACATAGGATTCGAATTCAAAAGCTCTGGGCATTGCATCCTGCATAGTAGGGGGGTGTGCTTGCTTCACTTGTATCTTCAGTTGTGGACTGTCCAAGGCATCTATAAACTGATCCTTCAGCAACAGCTTGAGGATATTGGGTGGTGCAGTTAGGCAGGCTTTGTGTGCCATATATTCAAATTTCTGTGCCAGCTTTTGCAGGCTCTCCTCTTTAGCACGGACTCTCATTCTAAACCTAGCCCTGTAGACTTTGGACTGATTT
>NW_013666273.1:486024-489813 GCF_000517525.1 Limulus polyphemus
TAATGTATTTAACTGACTTTGAAATTTACTAATCTTTTTCATTTGTGTATGCTGGCTTTCACTCAACTGCTGGAGACTCTCTTCTCCAACCACTGCTGAAGTCTCTCTTCTTGTTCATTTTCTTTCTCCTCCAACCACTGCTGTTGTCTCTCTTCTTGTTTATTTTCTTGTTCTTTTTGTTACTTTCCTTTTCCTACAACAATTGCTGTAATCTCCTTGTTTCTTTTCTTTTTCGTCCAAAAACTGCTTTAATCTCGCTTGTTTATTTTGTTGTTCGAGCTGCCACTGTTGCAGGTTTCCTTGCCACTGCTGTTGTCTCTCTTCTTGTTTCTTTTGCTGTTCTTGTATTGCTGCCATCAAATATGCTAAGCTGTAGTTTGATTTGCCACTTCTGTTTCTATCTTCTTTTTTTTCGTCCCACTCTCTGACAACAATTTGTTACATATTTGCTTGTTTGTTAATTTGCAGTATAAATTCTTTCTGAGGAACTTCAGCGATACAAGTCCCTTCTTGATAAAAACTAGTTTATTCTTTCTCGACACAAACTTTGTAGTACACAGTAATTCTACAGTCAGTACGTTTAATACACGCTATAAATCACAACATTCACAACCTGGATAACTTTTCTCTCTACGAGTACAACTGCAAAAAACACACAATTTACGGCTCACGTAGCTACTCTTCGCTTGACTTAACTATCTATCTCTATATCTATCTATCTGTTTATATCGCTGGCTTTCTTTGCCAGGCTTATATACTAAAGAAGAGAGCGTCTAGCAAATACTCGGACATTCGCGGAGTCCCCCGATAATTCGAGAAACTCCAGCGCACATGCTCCCAGCGTCACGCGACTTCCGCTTTCGTAACAATAACAATAAAAATGCTAAACTTTGAAATGATTCAATGAATCCAAGTTGTTACAAATGACACTAAAGATTTGATGGATACACTAGTTCAGAATAACACACATTAATAATAATAGAAATAATGGTACAATGAACTAGGTCAGCAATATAATTCTACATTAACTGGCTATATTTTTTCCTGTGATAGAAAAATTGTTATTATTAGGTGTCACTTCTTATTCAAGTTATTGTCAACTCTGATGGCTGATGATTCCAGAAATACATCAACAAAGTTTTGGCACAGGTTTTGTTATGTAATGTCATCTACTATAACAATAATAGTTAGCTCTACAGAATGTTAGGGTTAACTTTCTTCACTCAATATGCAAACAATGCTGAAACATTATATGGTTTGCTATGAATTATGCAAAATCAAGGTTGTTCCTAACTAACAGATGTAGCTGGCATTTTGACAGTTAAGTTAGTAATGGTAAGTTATTATGAGTAAAACAAATTCACAATTTAATGCACTCAGAAGTTATTGGTGAGTACTTTAACACACTCTATAATTTATGGTTGTAATAAAATACATTTAATACAAGTACACTTTATTATAATTTCCATTGTAGTTATATCACACTTTTTCAAGGTTTTCAAAAATTGTACAACTAATATGATTGGTTACACTATCTGTCGAATGTTACATAGTTAACATTATTTATCTTTACTCATTTTAATCATTGACCAATCATGATTAAAATCTGAAGAATATACTGGGTGGGGGAGAACTTCCCAACCCAACTCCATAATCTTGTGTTGCGTCAAACGTGCCACATGTGGACGTGCATTATCCTGGAGAAGAACAACACCTTTCCAATTGATGAGTGAAGGGCGTTTCTGATGAAGAGCTTGATTTAAACGTTCCAGTTGCTAAGTATAGATCTCTGCATTGACAGTTCGTTGTAGATTGAAGATTTCGAAATGAATTACTCTTTTGATGTTCCACCAAATGCAAAGCATCACTTTCTGCAGATGGTGTCCAGATTTTGGGATCGGAAGTAGTCTTTGTCTAGGACTAAGCCATTGTTTTTAGCATTTACTATTTGCATAGAGAATCCAAAATTCTGTACAAAAATGGTTCACGCGCCAGAAGAGACCAAGCAACGTTCACACGATTTCCCATATTCCTTAGATGTTTACGTATTGTTTCATGAAAGACATGCAATTTCAGGGTCATTTCACGAGTGTGTGTTGCCTTGAGTTGGACTCGATAAGCGTCTTCAGAGCATCAATATCAATTCCAACATGTCGGCCTCTGCCATCACAATTTTTAAGGCTAAAGTCACCCGAAAGAAATTTGCTGAACCATCGTTTCACTTACGAACGTTCAAAACATTTCCATAAACTTCTTTGATGTTCTTTGTGGCTACAAAGACGATGATTTACTTCTTGTATTCAAACAACATTACATGCCGAATGTGTGTCAAGTCGTGTGCCATTACTACAAAGGATTAGAGTATACTAAACTTTACACGTTATATAGGCTACACTAACGCAACTTTTAGGCGGTTCGTTTAACTATTATACGTGATGTACGGTTTTTTTTTTGTTGAAAGTATTCCAAAAAGCAACATTAATCTCTTGACGACCTAATACTATTGTAATGATAATTCCTTCTCAGAAATCATGACGGTTTGGAGGAGACAAACAATTTCACTAACCTGTAACCTCAAAGTCCAGAAACCATGTTGCAGAGCCTATGCTGTTGTATTTGAAATACAAGAAACATAGTACACTTACATACCAATTTTGTTGTGGAGATTAATACTTCTATTGGATATTTCTATAATGGAAGTCAATAACAGATACTGAGAGTTAGGTTTACAAATTTCCAGTATCCACACATATAACAATCTAAAGTGGATATATGGCCTCAAAAGCAGGACAAACCTGTACTGTCTTGAACTAATTTTCAATTAATGTTTTGACTGACCAAAGTGAAGTGTGAACAGTTTGTGTGTTGGAAAGTGGTGAAATCATGAAAACAGCACATACAAATTCTTAGCCATTGGCTTCACAAAGTCAATATTTGTAAGTAGGTCAGAGCCGTATATATCAAAATAAATAGAAGTACTTTATGATTTATAATATATCTCATTTTTTTAATACCTCAAATACCAACTGCTAACATTACTGCATAACTTCACAATTTTTAATAATTTGGACTTTTGTTATATTTCATCATTATTAATATTGTTGCGTCAGCGAGGTCACGTGACTAGTAGCACGCCACTCCTTCTCTCGAACCTTCGTGAATTATCGGGAGATTACTAGATTGGGGTAGTCTGGTATATATATAAGATGGTCACAACATGACGGGAACAGTGTAATGAGTAATTGAACTGCAGTCAGAGAGTATTGTCGAAGTTGAGCACGTGAGATATTCGTTGAGAATTATAATGTTTGTTACAGAGCGACTGTTGAAATTAAGTGTATCGTAAAGTTGTATTCAGAAAGAATAAACCAGCTTTATTTAAGAAAGGACTTGTGTCGCTAAAGTTTCGTCGGAACGAAGTTACTGAAAATTAACTATCGAACGGAGACGTAACGAATTGGTGTCAGAGAGTGGGACAGAAAAAAAATGGAAACGAGAAGCGGCAAATCAAACTACAGCCTAGCAGACTTGATGGTAGCAATACATGAACAGCAAAAGAAACAAGAAGAACGAGAAGAGAAATTACAACAGTTGTTAGAGGGAAAAGAAAAGAAACAAGAAGAACGAGAAATTAAACAAGAAGAGAGATTACAGCAGTTGTTGGAGGAAAAAGAAAAGAAACAGAACGAGAAAATAAACAAGAAAAGAAACAAGAAGAGAGATTACAACAGTTGTTGGAGGAAAAAGAAAAGAAACAGAACGAGAAAATAAACAAGAAAAGAAACAAGA
>NW_013666274.1:0-8821 GCF_000517525.1 Limulus polyphemus
ATAGTAATTATCAGAACATTAAAAAAAAAAAAAGAACGAGTCAAAAAGTAAAGGCCATGACCAAATTATTGGCATTTAAATGAGATCTAACTAAAATAAATTTGCCATTTATTGCTTTCCAAGTTTATTTCCGTCACTCTTTATCTAAAATAATTTTATAAAATTAGAACATGAAAATTTAGACACTTAAGAAACTTAACAACCAGTGGTACCAGAATATTACAAATGTTACACTAATCTAACTTATTTTTTAATCAACCAAAACTAATCATTTACTTATGATGCTTTTGCCAATTACTTTCCAGGCTGAAAACTGTGCTAAATGAAACTTGATTACAAATAACAGCAAAAAACAAAGAATTAGTCATTAAGGATAAGAAACTTTTTTTCTCTAATAAACAAGTGTATAAAACCGTCGTTTTTGGCTGTTAAGGGTCCCCGTTTTGAGTCGTAATTGTCATGATGTCATATTTCGGGTTGTGGAAATGGGTGTGGCCTTGTGGTTTCCTTGTGTACTCTGGAACTGTGTGAGGTGAGTGAAATAGAAGCTCCAATAATTAAGAAATTGGCAGGCTTTATTGTGATTTGACTAATTTAAAAACTGTGTGAAATTTTGAGAATGTCTTAAGTCGTACTTTATTTAACATCAAAATGAAAACAAAGTTATACCAAAAAGAAATTAAGTTATAACAGACATTTGAAAGTATAATTATTATAACATAAAACAGATACCAAGACACAATACTGTATGAATCACATTCAAGAAAAATATGAAGAGGACAGTGTTAATTCTAAAATACCACAATGTAGAAATGTCAGGGAAGTCCGTAAATGTTACTAGTAGTAATAAACAGCTTTTATGATGTACTATACAAAATTTTACTACATACATACAAAGTGAATAGTGCATTGACTATTTTTTTTTCTCAAAATTGTGTTTTATATATGGCTTTACTTTTGATTATTTAATTACAAGATATGTAAACATTTAGTATGTATAATATTCCTACTTAGTTAGTTTAGTTTTAAAAAAATATCACGATTATATAATAATTAATCATTCCTACTCTCCAGTTAGAAATTATAAGTTAATTTCAGCCTCATCACAATTAACAATCCTTCTCAAGACCTCTAAAGACAACAGTAGTATTCTGATAAGCTCCTACTCTACAGAATCTGAAAGAAATTCATTATTAAAAATACAAAATATTAAATTGGGGGAATTCAGTCTATATATGATATATTTGGGTTTTAAAAGGTGTACTTTTTTATGGAAAATTTTGAAAATTAATTGCTCATTAGAACATGAAAAAAAAATCAGTTTTATCTCATTTTATTGTTAGTCCTGAGCAGCTATGGATTTTGAATCCAAGGAAAATTTTGAAAAAGCTAGATCCAGATAAACAGACTTTGCCTACTGAGTCTGAATCTCTGGTATCTCCCACACAAGAGGTTTTAGTCAGAGCAGGTGAGTGTTAAATAAAAAACTGTTGGGTGGATGAATGCTATATTTTTATGATTGAGTTTCTTCCTAATTTATTGTTTTTGAACCGTGGAAAATGCATTTTTAAACGTTGATGTAAAAGAAAAAGTTCTGTTAAGAGAAGCAGTCTGAAAAATTAAGAGGAGATGGTTCAAAACATTTATCAAATAAATTTATGAATGATAAGCACTGGCTTTAAGTTTGTTTTTTTAATTTATTTATTAATAGTTTTAGTTTAGCTTTATAGGATGGACCAGTAGGTCCCATGTTGTCCCAAAACGTTATGTTATGTGATACACATTCAAACCTAAAACTTAAGAGCGTGCATATTTCTTTTGATACAGTCGTAAGTTGGTCACAGACTTGTGATTACATAAGAAAAGAGGATACCATCAAAAAACAAAGTAGCTTATTCCACTTATGTAGTAGTAAACTAACTTCTTACCCTAAAGCTCAACAAAGAGTATGCATATTGAGGGTAAAAAAGAAATGTGTTTACTGTAACTGTTACCTATGCTAAGTACTAAAACCCAAAAACACCATTGAACTTTTATTTAAGTGAAGCATAAAATATGTACAAATAACTGGTTATGCAAAAGAGGCTATGTGCACATGAATTTGATTATTAGTATATTAAAGGTGTCAGTTTTATTTTAAAACTAGACATAAATTGCTTACATCAGCATTTTCCAGGGGAGCACAAGTGATCCTTAAGGGAGAGTGCTAGCAATTACGAGAGTCAATAGTGCAATAATTTAAAGTTAAATGTTTTAATATATTTTTTATTAATGAAAATAATAAGTAATTACTACAACACACACAGCATTTTGATGCATATCTGTGTATTACATCTCATCATTTAACTCGTTTTTTCACTCATTTAAAAAAAAAGTGGGTGGGTGGGTGTGAAGGAAAGCATAATTATTAAAGTTGGGCATGAATGACTAAAGTTTGGGAAATGCTGGCTTACATAAACATCTAAATTTAGGTACATCGCAAAATTTGATCACTGAGCAGTCTTTGCCATCCTGTATATTTTGTAGATGTTATTTTTAAAGAAAGTGATTTTCTACTCTAGATCTCGGTGTATCTTTAGAGAAGCTATCTGAATGTTGGATCTGTTATGACTCTGAAAGACAGGATGTAGGGCCTTTGATCCAGCCATGCCTCTGTAAAGGGGATGTGTCTGTAGTTCATCATGACTGCTTGAAGAAGTGGCTGGTTCAGGTAATGCAGTTCATATTCACTAACTCCTTTACATGTAAGCTATTTCTCTTTATAAATATGATTAATTACTTATTGTTACTACTCAGTTTTAGATATTTCAGTGTATGTATGATAATAATATCAAGTCTTTTCGGTTAATGGAATGCTCGGTAGCAAAAGTGTACATGTTGTTTAGAAAAGCTTACTTGTGGGAATAATATAAAAGCACAAAATTATACTTTTTTTTGGGGGCAATTTTTTTTCTTAATTTTACAATATATTTTTTCAGTCTTCAGAAAACCCAGACAACACAAGATGCAAAGTTTGTAAAGAAGAGGTATGTTATTGCTATGTTGTAATAATTAAAATCTTCGGTTATTTTCCACAACTTTAAGCCTATCATGTTCTAGTATAACAATCATGATCACTTATAGAATTATACACGGACTTTTCTCCACATTAATATATGTTTAATTGCGAGCTCTAGGCCCTCTTACCAGAGCCTTCATGCGGCAACAATGTACTGATTTGTTGATTTGTTTTGTATACTGATATTGTGTATTTCCACAGTTTAACGAATATTATCGCTCAGTACATTGTTGCCTGATGAAGGTTCTGGTAAGAGGGACGAAAGCTAGCAAATAAAAGAATTTTAACATAGAGAAAAGTCTGTGTATAATTCTACATATTAATTATCCTACGTTATGAGTCTTAAACAAAAGTCATGATCACATGTAATTTTCCTTAAGTCTGAGACAATGCATGCTATAAAGTTATTTTAATTAAGTAGGCAGTAATTTTACATTGTAAATTGGTTACTAATATATTAATATATATATATATATATATATATATAAAACATTTCTTTCATAATGTGTAATATTTAGTAACTTAGGTGTCAGATAGATGTAGTAGAGTGGTATATGTTGGATAAAATAACTGTACTTCACCTGATTTATCTAACTCGTTAATTTTTCTCTTGATCAGTACAAGCTTGAACAAGGGACTATCTGGTTGCCTAGAGGACTCACTAAAACTCATTGGCTTAAAACAGCTTGTTTAGTCTCTGTCATGTGTAGCACCGTCGGAGGAGCTTGTCTAGTGGTACAGATGTTTAACGATGTTGCCATTCGAACAGCGACAGTTGGAGGATCACTACTAATTGAATGCGTGTGCCTAAGGTTAGCTATTGTCCTGTTAAGCATTTCATAACTTGAGACGTTACAACAAGATAAGAAATTTAAATACAAGGATTGTTGTTTGATTGTACAAATAAATATTTTGGGGAAATATGAATCATAAAATGACTTTGGCTATTTACTTTGATATGATCAAATTTTATCATAAATTTTTCTACCTAAACTTTGTGGAATTTTTCAATTAAAATGACCTTGTTTACTATTATAATATCACAGAGTTTATCCTACATTTTTAACACAATGTTTTGAAATTCTAAGGCAACTCTTTCGGGATATAGTAAAAAACAGCACAAATAATTGTTTCTAGACGTCTTCAAGTTGATGAAGTCCATTATAATTTTCAAGATAAATTTTTACTTCTGTTAAATGTTTATTTAAATATCTCTTACTTAGATTTCCACATTCTTGAATGATATTTAAACCAAAGTTTGCATTAATAATTTAGAGTTAAGCATGCAGATAATCTGTAGATTTCTTTTGTGTACTGATATTACTTTCTTTTATACATAATTAACTACATTTGTGGTTAAATTGTTTTGGTTTACTTAGGCTCCTTGGATTCAGTTTTTTGACTGCTTACCACCGAGCAAAGATTTCAACAGTTAGTATCCTTGGAAATAAGCCAGCAGCTATTCCTACAGTGTTGGGTGTAAAGACCAAACTTGTCATTCCAGCCGAGCCACAATGCAGCACCGAGATGGGTACATCTGATGAAAAGACTTCTCTTGCTGTTCTAACAAATCCAAAGGATGTTGATGTTGCTATAGAAACAGAAATATAGTAATCCTGTAAGCTTTTGTTATGTTTTAATATGTTTGTGTGTGTGTGTGTATTTAATATACTTTTAACATTTTCCTTCCACATCTGCCGATAAGTGTTGCAGGGAGATACAGTTACCATTTCAAAGCAAGGTGAGAGGCCTGGGTTAGTGTAAGGCTGTGTTTGTTAAGAACCTCAGTCACACTATTGATCTGTCTCATAGTGGGTTACACTCTTGCTCTGAATCCTGGTATTTGTGTATTTATTGGTTGGGCTGCTTTCTTAATATGTGGCCAAACCACTTAATTCTTTGCCTCTCATTGTATTTGAAGATTTGGGACATTCCAACCATTTCTCTGACCTGTACATTTCTGATCTTGTCTCTTCTAGTTATTTTGGCAGTGTATTTAATATATATTTGTGTGTGTAAATGAATTTAATTCCTGTCAAACAAAACAAAGCCTACTAAGAATTAATTACGTTTTATAAGAACTATTTATATATGCTAATGCAGTGGCATGTTGCTGCTTGTGGGTAACTTACTTATCACCTATATGTATATTTGGTTTACAGTGAATTCTCAATCATATATCAGTATAACATTGCTTAATGGGTGGAAGAGTATATCACAACTTTTTTTAATGAAGGATATTTAAATAGAAAGATTGTTAAATGATGTAGATCCAAGGAATAGGACATTTCATAAATGGTCAGTTTTCAGTGTTCTCCATGGAAGCAGAAGATGTCTCACATCAAAGCATTTAAACAACTACAAACTATGACAGATAAGCCATCGGAGAGGAGGGGGTACAGCTTGAATTGTTGCCCCAGACAAGTAGTTTCTGGGATAATTGTGATAGGTTTGAAGAGGTTTAAAACAAACATTAACAGATTTGGGATTACACTCTACACTTTAGAGCCATGGATACATTATAAAAATAACAAGTTATATTCCACTATTTGATTGGAGTAGGCCTCGTGTTTGTGGTGGGTGATGTTGACTAACTAGTTGCCTTCCCTCTAGTCTATCACTTCAAAATTAGGGATGGCCAGTGCAGACAGTCCTGAAGTAGCTTTGCTCAAAATTCAACACATAAAGGATTCAGAACATGTGAAGATTAATAAACTATTGATAATTTATCAGTGAATGTTAATAGTAGCATCCAACAACTTTACCAGTTATGATTCATATAGGTCTGCTGTATTTTTAAGCAACCTATTGAAAATGTATTTTCTTCATGGTTAACATACAAGTAAAGTTTTCTTAAAAGGAAAAACATTGGAAGGATGTTAACATAGCAAAGCTTACTCATTGGATTTTGAGAGGGTCCCTTCTTTAAGGACTTTACCCAAGACCAAAATTTCGTGGCTATAGCCATGAGCTATGAAACCATGACCAAAGCCATCCTGAAGAGTACTGTGAATCAGAAAGCCATCGTGATGAAGTTGTGCATATATCCTGCTATCACGAACAGTATAATTAACAAGAGTTTTTTTGAAATTAATGAAGGTTCCTAAATCAAATGTTCACAAGTTTCTAGCCACTTTTTAAAATGAGAACTATTTTCGTAGAAACATTGACCAAAGAAACCAGAATCACAGCAATCCCACATCATCTCTTACGTCTTAAAATCTTCAGATGCAACTCCGGACTTTTGTTTACCTAAACATACTTTTGGAATTGGTGCTCGTGTACAGTGGGTGATCTGTAAATAGTTTTTCAATGTGTATGGTTCGAGACTGACCTCACCCACCTATCATAATGTTAGCAATAATACAAAGTAGCCAATAAATTAATTATAGTTGATGAAAGAGCAAATATTCCAGAAACAGCAGAGGGCCTAAAACATCATTCTTCTAAAGTATGATTAGCCTTCAGTAGTAATGAGATAGTTAATGATTATTTTGTTTGTTAGTAATGCTAAATACATCTAAAAATGTATCTAGATTGTAAGTTTTTTAAAGAATAAAATATTCTTAACACTTCATTATTATTTTTATCTTTTTACTCACAACAATATAGTCAATTAATTTTTTTTCTCTCTCCACACAGGCTGAGAACCAGTGAAAGAAACTAATTCAAGTGTCCATAATTGGTTAAATTGGGCTGTCTTAACTCATTTGAGATGAGCTGAAGGCTATATATATATATAATACTGTAATAGAAGAGAGTTAAAAGTACATTAATTTCAATATGTACATCAGAAAGAATGTAATATTTAGCATAAATTGGTGGCCAAGCTAGAGATGTTGGTTAATTTCTATTCAATATTTATTGTGAAACCTATTGTATTTCTGAATCGATCACAAGCATTTATTTATGTGTGAAATCAAAAGAATATGCACAAGGCTAAGAAAAGTATTGTTCATTTTAGACATTATGGGAACTGACTAGAGATTCTTTCTCACATTTTCATGTATTCTTCTGGGATTTACTGACTATTTCATGGCGAGTGTCAAGTGCTGGTGAATGGGAAACACTCGAGAAGTACCTTAATTGTTCAGAAAGTGTTATTAAAATCAGTTTTTCGTCATTACGCTGTATACAAGTTTTTTCTTTACAGAGTAATTTAATCTTCTCTATTTAAGCTTTTTTTTTGTTGGGATTTTAAAAATATATAGAGAAAAGCTGGGGATTTTCTAAAAAGAATTATTAATCTTGACTTTCTATTTTGGTGTTCTTTCTAATGTACAAAGCATTTATAATATATTGTTACGTTTGCATGAACGTTTATAACAGTTTCATACATCCATTGTTGCACTGTAAGATTTACAATACTGTTAACAGAATGTGTTTACTTTGACTCTTAAGTTCATACAATATAAGTATGTCAGGTGGGAAGGGGGGGTGTACAACCATTACAGCAGTATTGATAGATTATGTATTAAAAGGGTTACATTGAGTTATGATCACGCATCCTTGTTGATCCCCAACTTATAGTTTGTTACTGCATACTAAATCCAAACTTAAATTGCTGTAATGTTTTTTAGTGTAAAATTAAGAATTGATAAAGGGTTTTTGAAATTAAAAACTACTATATAATTATCGTCACTGAAAGACCTTAATTTTTACATAAGAAATCATATCATTTCTTTTTTTAAATAAAGTGTGATAAACTTGTTCATTGTTTAACGTGAAAAGAATAAAATTTTGATCCTATCAAATATATACATTGAGACAGTGATTTTATGAAAAATATGAAGTGTTAGTGATTCATGCCGCATGAAAAGATAACCAGTAGTGAACTAAGAAGGAATACTCTGTATATATGTTCTTATAAATTACACAAGTTTCATAGTATGCATCACAAAATATATTAGTTTTAAAGTCATCATGTTATATACTGTTTAGAACAAGTATTTTTTATATTTTGTGTAAAATTAAAATATATATCAATATATATATATAAGATTTTATACTTATATAGTTGGTATTGCTCAGTGTAGTTGTAGCTATTTGCTGGTTTTTCGGTGTAAACAAGGCCAATGGAATTAAAACTATTGTTTTAAAATAGTGTTGTCAACATGAAAGTTCAATTAGGAAACTTTTTGGTTGGGTCCAAGAGATATTGAATTTGAATAATATGATATTCCCAGACAGTAAAAGTTGTACATTAAAGTATAAGATACAAGACACTCAAAAGAGTTATCTTTTGTCATCTCTGTAGTTGTAAATGTTTTAACTATCCAAGTAATTTATGAAATTTGTCTGATAAACGCAGAACTTAAGAATCAAGATGAAGGAAGTGTTAGTAGCTTGCGACAAGTCATCAAATAAGTATACTCTTTACAAGTACAATAAAAGATGTTTAGTTTTTATAAAGACAAGTAGGGATCGATATATACCTAACCTAGCTAGTTATGGTAATATAGAAAGTTTAATGCTACAAAAACTGAGTTACTTAAATTTTGCCCTACTTTGCCAAATCACTGTAATTATCTTAGTCTAAGCCAGAGTAGGGATAATTTGTTTTTAAGTTTAAGTAATTTAGTTTTTGTATTTTGACTTTCTTGTTTCAGTACTCTTTGTAGTATTAAAACTTTCTATATCACTGTAGTTAGCTAGGTTATAAATATATATATATATATATATATATACGATCCTCAGATACTAATTAATGTGTCCGTTAGTGCATAGTCTGTTATTATATATATATATATATATATATATATA
>NW_013666274.1:9778-27208 GCF_000517525.1 Limulus polyphemus
CCTTTTCAGTATAAGAAAAAAAATCATTGGGACCCCAGATGGAAGAGTTCTCTTAAAGAATTAAAGTGATGAGGTTCATTATTTTTTGCTGTACACTTGTCTGGAAAAGTCACTTACTTACTTACTTAGATAAAAATAGTGAAATTTTGATTCGCTCCATAAACACGTATATATCAATTTAGCATAAGTACAATAAGCTTTAGTTTTTCTCAGCTGTGAAATAGTCATTGTTAATATTCAGATATTTTAAAGGTGGTTTTAAATGGGCAATTTTTATGGCCGCTAGTGTTTTTTTCATCACGATCCCCACTGTTAAGTACTATTGTACTTAATAATACTGTTAAATTGTTCAGAAAACATATTTACCTTTTCTAAAATTGTGTTCGAGAAAATATTTAACACATATAATGTGATGTGTAAATATATGGCTAACAAATACAGTGGAGTGTATAATTGTTTTCTAGCTTGGAATTTAGTGTAAAAGACATGTTGAAAATATAATATAAATCATTTAGAGAATCAGCACTTGGATTATATCGTGTAGTTCCACATTACAATATACTTTCTTTTGAGCTGAAACTTTTTCTAAATTTTGTAAATTTATGATATAAACTTTTTCTCATTTACAATATTTTTAAGTCTGTTTTTGTTTTACTAAAGTACTGTTTGGTATATTGTTATTTTTTATCCGAATGTTTTCACTGTATATTAAAATGATACATATGATAATATCAAATAAAAGTTTACATTAGATATCACAGTAACCTTGTGTTTAAAATACAGGAAAGTGTGGTTTAAGGTGTTTTTTTTTACCCCTATAGTTTGTACTGGCAATGTCTGTAGTGCCAGATTTTCTATTATTGTTGAATTCTATCAATTAAGTGTTAATGTCACGTTTTATTTATTAAAAATATAAATATGATAGATAATTTTTTTATTTGTAACGAGTGACCCACTAGTGTAAATTTTGTTTGATCTCTTTCCTTTTCTTTTTTGTACTTGAAAATTTTTTATTAAAATAATAAAATATGGCAGTTCTGATCACAGTGAATACCAATTTAATTCTGGTGCTTTACATTTTACTGAAACTGAACCGGAGTGCCTGGTCAGTAATCAACAGTCAAAACAGAACTAGGCCATGTGGTTAGGGCTCTCGACTCGCAATCTGAGGGTCGCTGGTTCGAATCCCCGTCACACCAAACATGCTCGCCCTTTCAGCCGTGGGGGCGTTATAATTTGACGGTCAATCCCACTATTCGTTTGTAAAAGAGTTGGCGTTGGGTGGTGATGACTAGCTGCCTTCCCTCTAGTCTTACACTGCTAAATTAGGGATGGCTAGCGCAGATAGCCCTCGTGTAGCTTTGCGCGAAATTCTGAAACAAACAAAACTGTACATAACTTCTTACCATAACATCGCCAAAACCTTAACAATAAAACGTTAGATAATTCTTACATATTAGACGAAAAAAATGTTATGATATGATAAAATTCATAAATCTAATCTAAGATCAGCGTGTATACACAGTGTGTATAAACATTTCAATACAGGAGTGCTTGCCGTATTATGTTGGACGGAATTGTATAGTCATAAAAAAAATACATTCATTTTAGTAGTATGACACAAAACATATTCATAAAAACTTAATTTTTTTCTCAAAACATTCTTAATCTTTACATTCTAAAGTAATCAAGGCTTTATTTTAGCTTAATATCCAATTTTATTATTCGGTGAAACACGCAACTCAATACAAGTGGTTAACTGACATTGTTTCCTTGATGGTTTTTGTGTGTAACTTCTAACGTAGTTTTTCTAATATAACGTATTTATTGTTCATAAATTGTAATGTTAAACTTTTACCATAAGTAAAATAGGCCTTAATTATTATCTTTTTTTTTTTATAAATATTATTTGTTATATCAGTTATTTCACGCACGATAGTGTCGCTTCTTAAGCCCTTGCCGAATAGAAGTTTAAAGAATACATTTTTGTCAAAAACAATCGTCATTTTCTCTGGTTTTTCTTTAGTTATTACTTTTATTAGTATGTATTATTATATTATAAAACAGGAGTTAGCAAATCTTGGAGTTTCTGAGGGGAAATCTATAAAAGAGTCGTTGAACATAGGAAAGGGGTGATATAGATGGAAAGAATTAACTATTAGTATTGTTGCGTCATCGAGATCATGTGATTCTCACGCTCTCTACGTTCTAGAATTATCCTGTACTTTGGCGAATGTTCTTGTTCTGACTAGATAGAGGGTAGACTGGTATATATAAGAGGGGAAGGTAATGTGTGTATAGATATTGAGTAATTGAACTGCAGTCACAGGGTATTGTTGAAGTTAACGTTCGTTCGCTATAGTGTTTGTTTTAGCGCGAATATTGAAATAAGTATCGGTAAAGTTGTATTCGGAAAGAATAAACCAGTTTTATTAAGTAAAGAACTTGTGTCGCTGAAGTTTCGTCGGAACGAAGTTACGGAAAATCAATTAACAAACGGAGACGTAACAGTATATTGATAATAACAGCATCGGGTATTTTTCGTTTGTAGAATTATTAGAAATTTTATTGTAATCTCAATCACTTTAAAAATGACGGCAACGAACTCGTAATTAATTATACGAATGGCGCGTTTTATCTACTTACTAGTTAATAGGTATCGGTTAAATTAAATGTGAAAATGCGTTGGTAATAACTTCGTTTAACTTAATTAGATTGTTTTATGCAACTTTATCATATATTGATGCAAATACGTACGTATTATTAACACTTTCTTTGCACCAGTTAAAGAAGAAGAAAGCGTAAGCAATTCGTAACGAGGCTATTTATTACTATGTGATGTATTAACGACATAATATGCCGTAAGTTTGTGTCTTTTAAAACAAGTGACTGATTGATTATTGAGTTAGCCAGTTCAATGCTCTAAATTTTGAGTTTGTTTTGAACGAAGGCCTGGGTCGAGTGTGGTCCAGTGTGACGGTGAGTTACCGTGCTCGTGTCATTTTAACGCTGAAAACAAAAAATCTTGTTCCGCACTTTGGGAGAGATATGGTGCTATGCTCAATTTTACTGTGTCCGAGCCCTACCAAAATTTGTCACACGTATGTCGTCACCATCAGAGTAAAATTCTGATGTTCTAAGCCTCATTTCTGCTGTTTTTTAGTACATTATAAATAAAGGAAACATATGCAACACTAATTGAGACATTTATATTAGTAAATTAGTCATCATCAGGTACAAAACCTTGTCGAAACGTTGTACATTTGCTGTTAAATTTATATTAAAGTTTTTCTTCATTACCCATTCAAGCCGTCTCCAGCCATTATTAGTCTCAAAGTGGGTTCCTCGTCATCGAATTCGAAATTGAATATGCATATGTTACTGAGTGAAAACACGTAACTCTACTTTATTTAACTAAGTAGTAAAGGTAAAAAGAAAAACTTAGTACCTTCTTTACAATACGTTTAGTCTACTTGAACTTGAAAACAGTATTAACAACTTCTGAGTTTTGACTTTCATGCTTTGCACACGTCTTGTCCCACCAAAACGAGTAACTAAAGAAAACATTCCTTTATATTATGTAAATATTACGCCTTTTAAAAGTATGTACGTTTTAAATACATGGTATAATTTTAAAATATATTTATTAAGCGTTTTAAAACCATATTAATGTGTCTTAATAACCACATAACTCTTGAAAGAAAGCATTTCGCCGCCTTCACACCTGCTTTATAGCAGTTGCACGATGCCTAACGCCATCTCGATTGTTAAAATTGTACGCGCGTCGAAACACGCGTACGTATGAAATTTTTCGAAAATTATTAGCGAGCAAGAAATGTTCCCCTTTTAATATAAAATAAAAAGAAACAAGTATACTTAGTATATCTAACACTCACTGAGATTTACACATATGTGAAGACCAGGTGTACACTAGATATGTGTACGTTGAACATATAAAGATGGACTTAAAAAAAGCGATAAAACTACCAAATTACCCAACATTCCTTATGAATCTGCAATAAAATAAAAAAATCTAAGTTGTGAACATTTTTTAATCCTTTGTCATTTATAGTCTAGGCTTTGTTTATATGTAGTAGAGCCTCGTCCTAGAGACCCTAAAGTCGCCCAATATACCTAAAGTTTTCATGCAAATACGATCTGTTGAAGATTCGTTGCTTTTCTTACGCTTCCTGAACTATCCTCAAAGCTCCCCAGTTGCTCAGCGGTGAGCCTGAAAGCTTATAACTCTAAAAACCATGTTTGTGACAGTAGGTGTCACTTTTTTAAGTCACATGCTAAAAGTTAAAAAATATTACTGCTAACTTAAGACGAAGAGTAATAACATTAAAAGTTTAGAACTAAAGATGAATAAGATGGCATCTACAAAAGAAATTAAAGAGGTAAGGTTTATTCTTACATTCATCAGAGTTTCTTCTAGTTTTAGGTAACTGCAATCGACAAAGTATTTAAAGATATTAAAATTAAACCTATCTCACCTCCAAAGTTTAAGCCCCACAATTTGAACTAGAGACGAGTAGAACTTTGAAGTATTTAAAACATTTCAACGTGAAAGTTATAACTTGGCCAGCCTGATTTAATTGTTACTTTGTCGATATTTTCAAGTGTTCACGAACTCGAAGCTTATCTAAACTGTGTGTGTGTAGTAAACATGATACATGCACATCTAACGAAAACTTCAAAAGTTTTATAATGAAATATTTCATTGATAGAGGATAATATAGAATTGCAGTCATATTGTTTTTGTTACGTAATATTTTTCAATATATGGGCATTATCCAAAAAGTGTTATTAAGTATTATTTTATCAATTTATTATATCATAGTGAGATTTTTTTAATTTACAGTCTACGAAATTTAATGTGCATAACGTAAAAAGATAAAATAAAATAAACCCTTCACTTTCAACAGTGAACCTGAAGAAGACTGGGCCACTTGTGAAAATGCCAGGAATTTATCAAATTTTTTTTTCAGTGTGAATTACCAAACATATACATCCCATTGCATTATTTATCATCATGACTATATTGAATGTGCAGTATTTTAAAAAATGTGACTTATAGTATATTTGTTGTTAACATATAATATTTTATAGTGTACATTTAATTCATATAGGGTAAATGTTTCATAGGAAGCCTTGGATATTTTTTACATTTATTTTTAAAATTTTACCATGTTTTTTTCTAGTATGTACAGAGGAGTGTATTGCAGAATTATTTTATGTGCAAACCATAATTTATTTTGGAAAATTTGGTTGATATAACTGATCACTTAACTATACTTTCTACATTATAATTACAAAATTATACATGCCATATAAACAAGGGTATTTTTCCAAAGCTCTTCAGAATTCAAAAAGAACACAAAATCATTTTATACTTTCATGTTTGCAACATTTAATAAACTTCATAGGTAAATTACTTTTATTATGTAACTTTGTCTTGGTAAATCTATATTAGTGGTAGATAAAACCTTGTACATGCAAAAAATATGTTGTGATACCTATATTGGCTATACAAGCTACATTTTAAGCTATAGCTGGTAGTTTAAAACACAAAACATTAGATAAGATTGAAAAACAAATTTTGTGAAAAAAAAGAAGATTTAATGGTCAGAATAGTAGGACAAGTATATATATATAAACATAGTATATAAACATAGCTATTCACATATAATTTAAGAACAACAAGGAACCTCCTGGTCTAGCTAAACTTTAAAGTAAATATAAAATGTGCAAAGCCAGCCCTTATCATTTAACTATTTATCAGGCTTTCCCTTAAATTAACTGCATCCTCCATAACTAAAGGCAACCCATTCCAAAGGACAATCACCCTATTAGAAAAATAAAGTTGTCTTAGCTGAAGATTACTCCTACCCAGCCAAAAGTTATACTTGTGCCCTATAGTCTCACCATTCTCCCCATTAAGAATGAAAAAAGATATGTCAAAAGTATCAATTCCATTAATAAACTTAAGCTCCTCAGTCAGATCCTTTATAACTCTTCTCTTTTAAAAAAAATTTCAAATAATTTAACTTGTCCTTGTATGACAACCTTTTCATCCCAAGTATTATCCTAGTGGCCCTGTTGTGAACCCTTTTCAACAATTCAATTTCTTTTCTAAAGTAAGACACCCAAGATTGAATACAATAATCCAAATGTGGTCTAACTAATGAACTATACAATGAAATTGTAACCTCTTTAGACTAATATATGACTCTTTTAGACTTGTATTCAGTATTTCTATAGATAAAATCCTATTTGCCCTGCTGCTAGCTTGGGTGGCTTAAGAGACCGATCAAGTAGAACACCAAGATATTTTCCTTCTATAACCTGATAAGGTTATTTGAAATTGTGGTCACAATTCAAATTATAATATCCCACATGTATTACCTTGCATTTGTTATATTAAAACCATGTGCCATTTCTTCATCCAACTCACCAAGTAATCCAAATTCTTGTGTAAAGGTTTTTGACCTATTGGAATAGGTTGCCTTAATTCAGGAGTAGTGGATACAGTCAATTTATGGGAAGGCCCAGATAAATGTTTAAGGTTGGATTTCAGGGTTTTTTTTTGTTGTATTTTAAGTGAATGGAACAGCCTTAAAGGACCAACAAGCGTCTTGTTGTCCCTTAAATCAGATGAAATTATGTTATTGAAAATAATTATGGAAAGCATGAGGAAGACAAATACTCTACTCCTTTATCATGTGAAGATGAACTGCACCAGAGTACAGTCACATGTTGGCAGCTTACACTAGCTTGTTGTCATCAGAAAGTCTCACACCTGTATGAAGTCTTATAAAAGTACAGACAGTTATACTATGCCCATTAATAGTAATGTGACTCATAGATCTGAAATACCACATGAGAAGCATATAACAGCATAGTTTGGGCTAGTCAGGGATACTCGACATGAAAAATTGTCGCAAGACCCCAGATTCCATAGAAGCTACATGCAATACTCTTAAGAAGGTAGATTAAACAGGCATTATTAGTAATATATGTGGTTGAGATAGAAAAACAAAACTATCATAAAGTGATGTTTAGTATCTCAGGTTGTTATTTACAAAATATGTGATGATTGAGTTCAGATGTTACCAATGATATTGCTGTAAGTGCAAGTTTGAATGTTACCTTGAAAACAGTAAGATACACATTAGGATAAAGTAACCTCAATGGATGTCTAGCTGTTTGAAAACTGCTGTTGAGAAGAAACAACCAAATACAGGACATTTGGAACAGTATTCAATAATCATACAGTGATAAACTGTATGACAGCATGAATGAAAACAATGTGTAATACTCGGTGTAAAAGGATCACATATTAAATACTGGTGTCCTGTACACTTTATTTACTTTTGTATTTTCTGTTGTAACGTTTAGTACTGTTGACAATTTTGCCATCTAGTTGCCATTACTTGTTGTATTTGACTCCTATTTGTATGATGGTATCTTGTTTCCATAATTATTTCCATTACTATATACCTGCTTTCAAGTTGTCAAATGCAACTATCCATTTTGAATGATGACATACATGTAGTGCGGGAATTGAAATATTGTGAACTAAAATTTTAGAGTTTAATAAAAATAAAAATGTGTTTAATGTTTTGTGTGACTGTTAATATTATTGTGTTTTTTTATTTCAGTTTAAAGAAAATGGTTACTTTATTTTGCATAATTTTCTAACTGAAGATGAGGTTGAATCCATGAAAGAGGAATGTAAGAATCTTGTGGAAAAAATGAACCCAGTTGAACACTACAGCTCATTCCATATAGAAGATCATGAACATTCAGTATGTTTTGTTATTTATTTGGAAAGTTGCAATTTTTGGATTTGAAATTTTCAAATTTATTTAAAAAGATCTGTATATAAATGTAATAGTACTGTCTGTTGTATGTCCATGTAACTACTTCACAGGGTGTGAATGAATCTTCACCAAAATTGGTATGGAGGTTCATTAGGTGCATGTAGGAGTACATAAAACTTTTCAGTTCTGCATTTTTGTATTTTCACATTTTTTACCACTACTTCACTCCCTGTGGATGGATCTTCACCATATTTGGCTTGAATGTTTGTTGGGATCATGCAGAGGTACAGGTTAACTTGCATTTTTACATTTTGCGTTTTGCAGTTTTTACATGCATTCTTGCGTTTATTACAGTTACATATAAGGGAAGCAACTTTTCATGTTCAAAGATAACCTTTCATTAAGCATGAATTTACATAACGTCCATTCAGGGGACAGGTACTCCAGCTAGTAATGAATATTTTTTTATCATTGTTTGGCATAAATTTTTATCCTTCTCCATGGTAAGTTTGAAGGCTTATAACACTAAAATTCAGGGATTGATCCCTGTGATTGATGCAGCTCAGATAGTTCATTGTACAGCTTTGCACTCGGCAGTAAACAAAAACTTTAAGTATACATTTTCTGTTCTACTTCTTGATAAAAGCGTTAAAGGCTATTTAGTTTTCATGCTATGAAGACCTAGTATTCCGGTTTTCTTCACCTCGTAGCTTGATTGTTAGATCTAGCTTAGATATATAGATAGTTTCTGATTTTTTAGTGATGGGGGAAAGTTAAAAAAAAAATAATAGTACTTAAGAAATTTTACAGCAGTCTGTCCGCTACTTATAGACACATAAATCTCAAATGCCCCAAAATCTCTATTTTTGACCTACCTGTGCTGATTAGAGTTAACTGAGTGTCAATCATAATTTTTTGGGGAAATGACACAATAATATCTCCTTTATCACTTTTAAGGGTTAAATGATACATTTTGTTTAAGGGTTAGTTATAAAGACCCAGAAAAATACCTTTTAAGTTGTTCTTTTGCAGTTTCATGCATTATTTTGGTGTACCATTGTAGATGCTGGAGAATGTGAAACAGACATTTTTAGTTGTTCATTCACTGTAGTAGACTCATGCTTGTCATTTTAAAGGGGATTATTGTATAGAAATAAGTTTTAATTAGTTTAAAGGCAAACTAAACAGAAAAAAAAAAATTTAAGATAGTTATTCATAAAAGAGATATCTCGTATATTTAAACTGTAAACAGTAGAAAACATGCAAATGTATTCTTATTGCTGTTTTTTCTGTTTACATTTTTCACGTAAGACTTCGGTGAAAATATAAGTTTAGTAATAGATAGTTCTTAAAGTTACAGAACTACAAAAATTAAACAGTTTCTCTCAAACACACTAAGAAAATTTATTTTTCAGTACATACATTTCAAGTAGAGGAGCTAGTGTAGGCCTATAAGCTCAAAACATGAAAGTACCTGAGTTTCTTTTAGAATATCTGTTTATTTTTACACTTCTATAATTTTAATTTCTATCAGTTACTAAATTTATATCTTTAGCCTAGTTTTATTTACTTTAAATTTAATCATTATTTGTTAATTGTTGTTTTAGTTTATTTTTGCCTTTAAATAAAGCCACTTTAAGTCACACTAGAATGCTCTTCATTCTAACAGCAAACTTGATATTTTTTTAAAATCACAATTTAAAATACCCAGAAGGTATAATAGTTATAAATTCAATAATGGTATTTGAAGCAGTCCATAGGGTGAACCATGTGGCATAAGGAATCCATTGCTTTCTGGAAATGACATTTGGGATGCAACTGTTTTGTGTTATTGCTGTCACTTGTAGTTACTACATTTATCTTGACAGTGTTAATGGATATCACAGTATGCAGTACCTTCCAAGGAATTGTCCAAACTGGTTATGTAACAGTTACTTTGTTATGTTGACATATCTATATTTTAAAGAAACCACGTAACTATTAGTTACCAGAGATGATGTCAGGAGAGTGTGGTGATGAGATATGATGGAAGTGATGATTGAAAAATAGTCCGTACTACCTGCCTGGCCACCACACTCCTCTGACCTAACCTGTGCCAACTAATAGTTTTGGGGCTTTCTGAAGATATTGGTATATCACCATAATTCAGAAACCATTCCTAAACTCAAGAAAGCCATTGTGAGAGAAGTTTGGGTAATTCCTGAGGAGATGTTACATGCTTTAATATCCAATAGTGTTAGGATAGGTGCAGTCTTAAGAAATGGTAGTGCTATTTCTAGAATCCAGTACCATACATTCTCAGTGAACGATAATTGTGATATATGCAAAATATATTTTGCTCGTGTGTTACACGTCCTGTGTTACAAACTGTTCTGACTATCTATACTGATTTTACAAACCAAGCTGTAAAACATATAAAAAAAATTTCAAATTATCATTTAAATTCAATATGGATAAAAGATTTAAAAATGTACAAGTTAGTACCAAAAAATTAAAGATGAATTAATCATTTCAGGAAAGGGATGAATATTTCCTTACTTCAAGCGACAAAGTAAGATTTTTTTTTGAAGATGGTGCTTTTAACAATAGAGGTAAGTTGTTTTTTAACTAATAAGAATCTATAAAAATACATAACTGAAATTGTTTTTGATACATTGGAATGTATTTTGAGATAACGTACCACGCGATGTTAAGTTCGATCTAGGAACTGACTAAGGTATTTTCACCGTAACAAGTCATGTAGAAATTTGGGTGGAAATCAAAGCTTGATGATTGGTTCATACTAACCAATTGATCACTGATTATAATTGTTTAGGAATATTTTTGGATTTTGAATGAAATAACATTGAAGCTGAATTGAATAATGAATGAACCAATTTCTTGAACACAGATATTTAGTTACTCAGGCAATCATAAAAAACAGAAGGTAAACAGGGTTAGTGACATTTTAGACCCTAACACTTTTTTTTTCTCTACAGTAAACCCAAGCATATGAGCTATTGGGGAAATATTTATTGATCTGTCACTATTTTTCTAGAACTGCTCAACAGAGAAAATTGGTAGGGAACTAAAATAGAATTTAGATCCTTACCTTCTTTTAGGGTTAAACCATTCAGATTAATCTGGAAGTAATTCTATTAGATCTAAAATAATTCGGGTTGTGTAGAGCATGCTGGCCAATGATATTTTCACCAATCATTATCAACAAAGTAAAAAAATAACAGTAATCAAGAAGAAAATGTTTCATTCCAAATACCTTTTATTAATCCTAATGTTAATAATATCATTAAGAATGCTGTGAGAGAATCTGATAGAAAAGCCTTGGATGAAACATGCTTGTGAGGTTAAATGGAGTACAGGTGCAGAAAGTTTTTTTCATCAGCACGGATTACCTAAATCCAATCACATTTTTAGCATTAGAATAAAAGAAAATACTACAGTTTCCTGGACAGAAAATACTGGAGTCCTTTCTAAATAGATCTGAGAAGCCTTTAGTTAATTTAGATAGAGGGTTGCACTTTTAAGTGGTGGACTTCTGTATGTGTATGAGGACATTTTAATGCTTTCTGCCCTATTTCTTTTTTAAAGAGTGTATATATGTGGTTAAGACTACATTTACAGCTTACTTTTAAATATTACGTGTGAATGTGTACGTGACTTATCTTTTTGTTTTAATTTTTAAATTATTTTTTTACTGTATTTATATTCTTGTTAAATATTTATTATTTTTACCTTTTTATTATTCATAATGTAGTCACATGTCACACAATAGATAAGAACACATTGTTATTATTTTGAATTATATTCGCTGTTTGTTCTGATAAGACGTGGCTCGTGTTCACTGATAAAACCATAATGTGAAACGTTGAGGAAATAAAATAATTTTTACTGCATACTATCTGTTTCTCTTTAAGCTAGATCTAGAGCCTTGAGAATACTACAGTCTATGATCTGTTGACATCTGTCGGTTAGAATTATCACACTCATCCTTACAGACAAATATTGTTCTGTAGTGTTTCCACACTGAGTGTGACATTTTTAGGTTGCATTAAGCGAACTTTGATTTGATGACCTCTAGTTTTGTAAGTAATCTAAAATGTTTCCATTCTTTTAACCTTTGTTTTTTCCCAAAAGAGTCATAAAGTTTTTTCTTGTTTACGCTGGTCCTCATATTGAACTTCCATTACTGAATAATGATAAACTGTAACAAACAATTTGATTAACTGAGACTGGTAATTATAAACCAATAAAAACTTTTGTTATTAAATACCAACAAACTTCGATATGATGTGTACATGTACAATTTAACTGTGCTATTTCACACTTTGTTTGCTCATGTTTAAATATGTAGGTCAATACGTTCTTGGTGAGTTTTTCTTTTTTTCTTGTATGTTCATGTTGAGATATAAGTGAGAATACTGATTTGGTGGATGACTGCAGTATGGTAAATTATTTCTATCTCTCATTTTCTCCTGCTTACAATTAGAAGAACAAGATTCATCTTTATTCAACAAGCAAGTACATGACTTTGTGAAGTGAGTTAAGTTGTTCTACATCCGAATTGTGTATATCCATTTCACTGAGATCAGTCTTCATCCGTAAAGGTTAAACTATTGCTGGGAAATGTTTGGCTGGATATGGTAATTTCCATGTTTTACAAGCGCATCATCCGGCATAAGTCTTTCCTTGTTTTCTGTATTTGTGATCTGCATATGCACTGAGACCATAATGATGAATTAGAATGACACAAGCGTATCCAAACAGTCATTATGTAAAACTTCACCAAACAAATAACTTTTTTTTCGTTTTTGATGTAATTCGTTTTATAACATTCGTTGCACATTATTGTATTAATTTTCATGATCATATCTAATGAGAATAGATCAATATGGTTACGATATGTGCATCAGATAAAGAATTTTTCTACTTCCAAGAAGGTCTACCTCATTACATTGCTCTAACTGACACTCTGTAGAACAGAGTGCAGAAGGGTCCCTCTACTTTCTTATGCAGCAATTTTCCTTCATTTTAGTACTGAATTTTAGTGCTTTCATTATGTTACAATGACGCATTGTTGCAAATTCTTTGTTATTTTTGCACACATGTCTGTGATGTAAAATTTTGCATTAACATTAATGCTGTATAATAATTTTAGATGCAGGTAAGGCTATTTTACATATATGCGGCATATTAGGTTAGGCTGGTATATTATGTAGGAAAGGCTTTTTTTACGCATATAGCATCATATGTTAGAATGTTTTTTTTAATTGTATGATAATGTTATGTAATTTTGCCTTTTGTTGTATATTAATCTTATTGTTGCAGGTGAACTAGTAATGCCAAAACATAGGAGTCTAAACAAAATTGGACACGGTAAGTTTAAGGCTGAATCTGGCTGTAATCTTAATATAAACATGCACAAAAGGGATTGTCGTTATATTGTGAGATTAGATGGGTATTTGACATGTGGCTAACAAATTCTGTACATAAACTTGTATAACATTTATGATTTATGTAAAATAACTCCTTTGTCAAACCACCTAAGATACCCATTGTACCTAAACTTCCCTTAATCACCTGCTTACCATAGCTCGGGAAACAGAGATCCCTTATCACGAAACAGTTGAAAAGGTTATTTAACACCTACTTATCCCCAAATTGACCTGAAAGTTATTATGAAACCCAATTTTAGACTAAAAAATTTTTTTCCATTACAAAGATCGTTTGCCGACTGTCCATTGTTCACATCTCGTCTACTTGTACACGTGCGGAGACTGTAAGGCCTCCTATATTGGTGAAACCAAACATCACCTTAAAGTACGAGCATGTGAACACATGGGCATATCTATTAAAACTGGAAGAAAGGTTACAAACCCAATCAACTAGGCTATTTATCAACACAATACAGAAACAGGACATCCTATTTCTCTCTCCAACTTTAAAATTCTTTCAACAGCCAAACATAATACTGAACTTCATATAAAAGAAACATTGTACATAAAAACTCTCCTTTTGTCCCTAAATAATATACAGTCTTCATTTGAGTTGAACTAATTTTAACTATTTCACTTGTGCTTCAATATTAATTTTATTGTGTTATATTTGTACATTCAGATTGTTTATTTCTTATGTATATATTTCTGTTGTAATTACAAATATTGTTTGTTTGTTTTGTACCTCTAGATTACTGATGATGGAATTATGACAATTTCTAAACATTTAATAAATGCTTCCTGTTATTATGTTTGTGTTTTGTTTCATTATTAAATTTAGTTTTTTTTTTTTAATTTTTATAAAGAATTTTAGTAAACAATGTTGGAGTGTAATTTACACAATGAATATAAAGTTGGAAATTATTCTGTTTGGTGGTATAGCTATGTATTATTGCCCCTTTAAAGGAGTATTGACTATACCTTTGTAAAGTTATATTCTAGATTATTTCTGATCATTATGATAAGTATCACACAAGGACAGGCTCTTTTTTGATTCATGAAAGATTAATCTCAAAAGTGTTTTTTTTTGTCAGATTTTGTTCATAGACTTTAGGGTTTATCTGTGCATTAAAATTATAATATATGTGTATTCATTATTAAAGAATTATTGTTCCAAATGTGTTCAAGACTAAATATTTTTTAAAGAAATATTTTTGTTTCCAATTTCAACTACTTCACTGGTTAAAACATTACCAACTGTCCATTTGAAACTTTCTTGTCATGACACATGTTTGTAGTTATTTTAATGTGTTTTTTTCTCTGTCTTATTGAAGCTAACAAATTAATAAATTGGCATCAAAGGACTACTGTTAAAAAAAACATTTTCAATCAATTTTACTATTTTTATCTCTATTAATAAGATTCGTGACTTTATTGTATGCTGATTTCCAGTTATTTTTCAGTAGGTAAATGTCATTGAATGTTTTTATATCATGTTTTTATCTAAGTGTTAATTAAAATAAATATTGTTGTAACAATAGCTAAGAGTTGATCTGCCTTGTCAAACTAACATTTCATTGTAACACTAGTAACAGAAATTATTTTTCATTTCACATTAGTCAACTTATTTTGTTTTTCTACACACATTATTAGTATATCTCAGTGTAGATTTGTTTTCTATTCAAGGTATTTGTACATAACTGGTCATGAAAGGGGTGAGATGTTAATTTGATTTTGACAATTTAAGTAAAAGTTCTTAATGATAACAAAAGCTTAATTTTTAAAACTGTTAACTTTCCAGCTCTTCATTGGTTGTGTCCAGCATTCAAGAAAGTTACTTTTAGCCAAAAAGTCAAGGTAACTAATATTGTTTTTATTGTTTCTTGTTTTTAATTTTATCTTATGAACAGTTTTCTATAAATTTCTTTAAAGAGAGACAAGTTCGTATTTCTATGTATTGAAAATTGTATATTTGACAGGATCTGATTTCTAGTCTTGGATATGAGGATCCAGCTGTTGTACAAAGCCTGTACATCTTTAAGGTAAGCTGACCAAACGGTAGAATAAACATGTAGTTTTTTTATCTTGTTATATCCTCTCTGATTTTAAAACAGTAGTTAAATAAAGTATGTCACTTGTTTTTACTGATTGGTTTGTAACTTTTTTCTAATGATCTCATAGCCTTCAGTGCTGAATGTCTTCATGATTCTGTAGACATTCAGGTGCTATTTTGTATTTCTGAATTGTTTTCATATATATTGCCATCTTTTCTGACTTTTACTCAGTTTATATTAAGTGCTTAGAAATGGAACATATTTTGAATAATTCAATCAAATCTCTGATAAGAGTTTTTTAAATCCCTCACCTAAAGTCAGAATAGTTAAATAAATTGTAATTATTTTCATCTTATTTTGGAAGAAAATTTAAGGACAGTATTTTAAAGATTGTTGGGTTTAAAAGCTGTGTAACTGTTTACCATTTCTAGGTATAGTTCATATGTATGGGAACAATCAGTTAATAATAGTATTTTGTTGTTGGTTAAACAAATTTAGAACCATAGAGCATTTTCAACAAAGTGAACAGTTAATTTTATTTGAAATTGGTAACTTCTGACTATTTATAGAACACTATATCAATATTTTTTTCATCAGCCATTGGTGTCAGAAACAACACTTAAGCACTTCAAAAAACAAAGATTGTCCACAAAATGTGTATGATAAGTTTAAATAATTCTAACTTACATTTAAAGAATGTAGTTTAGTTTACAAACTCATTCTGTGTGTAACGTGTAAGTCATGAAATTTTAAATATTTATACAAAAATTATACTATATTAAGTTACATGTAACTAGTTCATTTATGAAATATCTGCACAATAATTCATTACAGACTTCCATGGGAATTTGTTAGTAGAATTGAAGGATTGTTTAGTTTGAGTCAGTCACCGTGTGATGAACTAGAACTTTTGATGATTTACAATATACAATTAGTTCATTTTTAGATAGGCCCGGCATGGCCAGGTGGTTAGGGCGCTCGACTCGCAATCTGTGGGTCGCAAGTTCGATTCCCCGTCACACCAAACATGCTCACCCTTTCAGCCGTGTGGGTGTTATAATGTGACAGTCAATCCCACTATTCGTTGGTAAAAGAGTAGCCCAAGTGTTGGCGGTGGGTAGGGATGACTAGCTGCCTTCCATCTTGTCTTACACTGCTAAATTAGGGACGGCTAGTGCAGATAGCCCTCGTGTAGCTTTGCGCGAAATCCATAACAAACAAACAAACATTTTTAGATGTTTGTGAAAAGTACACAGTTTCATGAACGATGTAATTCCTTGTGTATTCTGCTCTTTTAAATATTATGTGAACAATTTAAGTTGGTCAAATTTATTTAAGGGTTTTTTAAAGAAAAAAAATTATACTTTTAAAACTGTTAACAGTGTTTTTTATGATTTTCAGCATCCGGAAGTGGGTGGTATGGGTAAGTTATCTAATCAAACTTTAAACATTTTGGGGGAAAAAAAAGTTATGAAAATGTATTATTTCAATATTGGTGGAGGATATCATATTTGTAAACAACTATACACAAACTTTTTCAATTCCCCCCACCCATTGATTGAGCAGTAAGTCTGAGGTCTGATGAAGCTAAGAATAGTTTAATTCATGTGGTGAACGTGGAACAGGTAGCCCATTGATGTAACTTTGTGCTTGTTAACAAACAGGCTTTTCAATTCAGTCAGTTTAAGTGTTGTATTTTTTAGATATTAAAACAAAGTTAACCCTAAGATATTAAATACCATATCTATATAACATATTTTTAACTGTGTTACTTTGCACCTTCAACAAAAGATGCTTTGTAAATTTCCAAAGCTAGAAAAGTAGTATTTGTTTTACAAGATTTTCTCCTTTAAGTATGTGAACTTGTGTGTGTGTGTGTTAGTATTTCTGTGAATGAATTATTTTAACGGCATACCCTTGTATTTTTAAAAAAGAAAACTTGTGTTTGAAAGGTGCTGAAAGCCAATAAATTAGTTATTTCAATCTTGATAAAAGAGTTAGCACAAAGGATCACATATAAAGTGTAATAAACTTAAAATAAGACCCAAAACTCGAGCGCTTTTGAATAGTTGACTATTCATCTTCAGGAGAAGAAGAAGAAGAATAGTGAACTATTCG
>NW_013666274.1:27629-32819 GCF_000517525.1 Limulus polyphemus
AGACATACCCGTACAGTACGTAGTCTTTGGTTTCAAGATTTTAGTTGCTTTATTTAAGAGTAAACAAATATTTGAAATAACTGTAAATAAGACCCAAAACTCGAGCGCTTTTGAATAGTTGACTATTCATCTTCAGGAGAAGAAGAAGAAGAATAGTGAACTATTCGAAAGTGCTTGAGTTTTGGGTCTTATTTACAGTTATTTCAAATATTTGTTTACTCTTAAATAAAGCAACTAAAATCTTGAAACCAAAGACTACGTACTGTACGGGTATGTCTTTAGATCTATTTAATACAGGTAATGAGAAAGTTTGTTTGTTTTTTCTGTTTCTCAATTTTATATTTAATGTTCCCGGTGTAATCACTAACTACTGTCATGAAAATCTGCATGTGTTTTGTACATACAAAAGTATTTAATTTCATTCTACTCTATTAAATACTTAAATCTTTTAACAGTAAATGATTTATTGAAGCATAGTTCAGAGTCTGTTTTTATGAAACTGGACATGACCTAGTAGTTTGCATGGCAGACTATGGATTTGAAGGTCCATGGTTTGCATCGTGTTCCCACAAAATCACACTCTGTACTTTGGGACTGTAGGTGCATTATAAGAGTTATCAAATCCCTCTTTTTACTAGAGTGGCCCATGAGCTGGTGGTGAGTGCTGTTGACTAGCTGCTTTTCCTCTAATTTGTCAGTTCAAAATTAGGGATGGCTAGCACAGATAGCCCTCAAAAAACTTTGTTTGAATATCCAAAACAAACAGTAGTTATGAGTTTGAAGTGTAAAAATATGATATATTTGGGTAAGAGCTAGGCATAAAATCCCCAAAATATTTGAAAATATTTTGTATAATTATTTTTTTTTTAATTTCACTCAAAAAATATGTTTAATTTTATTTTGTTGTAGCTATTTCAATTAGATTAAATATAATTGCAATAAACTTTTAAATCACGATGTAGATATATTGATAGTACTTAAATATGACTTTTACTTTAGGCTTGAGAACATGTGGGTATTTTTTAAGATAATGTGAAAGATCAAGCCATAGTGATAGTTCATTCATCAAATTTGAATATGTTATGAAATACTGTTCAAGCTATTTCAGTGAAGAAATGAAACTTGGGTGGGTCAAAGTGCTCGTGTCACAGCCTTTTTACAGAGTTACCTTAAAACTTAATTTAAAATTTTCTATTGACGTATGTCAATAAATTTAGCATCAAAACTTAGTTTGTAATTCAAAGTTTAATATTATATAAGTTTTAATTTTGAAAACAAATACTTTAATAAATTCTCAATCTTCACTTTTCTGCATCATGTGACATTTCTTCACTCCAAATTGCCCATTTTAGAATTCATTTCTATCCTTATGTGATCTTCTGAGTGTGCCACAGATTACACACTTATACTATAGATGTTGCTAAACCATAGTGTAAAATTATAGTCTCCAAGCTTTACTGAGATATAAAATAAACAAGAATGTCAAACCCACATTTTATGGACCTCCTATCTTTCAAAAAAAAAATGTCCCTGAATTTCTCATGGTTAAAAGGTTTGTCAAAATGACCAAATCTGTGATTGTAGAGTTGAACATGTTTTTATCAGTTGTGAGAGTTATAATAAAAGATGAATTTTAATGTGTTTCTATTTAGTAAAAGCTCACCAAGATTCAACATTTCTCCACACTGATCCTCCATCGGTTCTTGGTTTATGGTTTCCTCTGGAGGAAGTGACATTGGATAATGGCTGTTTAAAGTTTGTTCCTGGATCACATAAAGGTTATCACAAATCTGTGTTGTAAAGATGTGACACATATGCAGTGTATAAAATCCAAAGCTCTTTACCAGAGAATATTATGTGTTATTGTTATTTTTAGTTTGTATTCCTTCTTGCGTCAGTGTGACTGAGATTTTGAAATGTACAAAAGACAGGAACCTATGGAGAACCATGATCGCCAAAGTTCAAACTGGATATAGTACCTAGAGAGAGAGAGATTCCTTTTTGCAGTTCAAACACTTCAAGAATAACATGCAGGAGACATTTCTTCTGCAATTTGTATGTTTGAAAATAATGGGCAGAAACATTTCTTCTTAACCTAAAATGAATACTTTTGGTGTGATGTGTAAGTTTGAGAATAATGTACAGGAAGTAATTCTTCTTAACATCAACTAAATACTTTTGGTGTGATGTGTATGTTTGAGACTGTCCATCTCTTATTTATTCTAGTCGTGTTTTCTAGTATAATAATTTTAGTATTCACTTTAGTCATCTAGTCATATGACTAGTGTGCAATAAATTAAAAATCACTGTTAAAAACACAATACAGAAACACATTTTTTTCTAGGCATGTTTCGAGCAACTGTTCTTTAACTTAAATGTAAGCCCTATCACTTAGTCAGTATTCAGATTTTATTGCAGTATGAACCTATTTTGTTTTGTATAATTAGATATTACAACAAAAGTTTGTGGATGTCTTCTTTTGTTCTGAAAGTAAAATGTGGGGCTAGAATGATGTCAGGACCAAGTTTTCCGTAGACAGTGTACTGTATAAATATTTATTTTCTGTAATGATGTACACATAATGATGCTAGCAAAGCAAAACAACTTCTTTTAAATTTCTAACATAGCCAAACAGAAGTTGATTGTGTTTTAATTATTAAATTTGCCTTTTTATAGCATTGCTTGCTAATCATATTTGTAATATTAATGTGCTCTAATTATTTTACTGAAATACACTAGTTTAATCAACTTTTACATTATTTGTGTACTTCTATATAATGTTCATATTCAGTTATTTCTGTGATAATAGTATAGTTACCTATTTTTCAAACTATTAATAATACTAGCTCTCCAGAACAGTGGAATTTTACGTTACTGTATAGCAAATTTAAGAGTATCTACTAATTTATCCTAATTGCTATGAATGTTTAGGACCTTTGTACGAACGTTTAAAACGAAATCCTAAAAATGAAGGCCCTTCACTTATCATGGAAGGACAGAAAATAGAATTTGAAGAAAGTCAGTATGTACCTTGCCCTGTTCCAAAAGGTTTGTGTCATTTGTTATGTAATTTCCAATTGCAGTGAAAAATAAGTAAAGTCGTGTTATTTATTTATATACAATTTAATGATCTAGCTCATGTTTAAAATTGAATATTAGATATTTGCTTCAGTTAGAAGCCAAGTTTACTGAAGGTATAACTAAAAAAAAACAATGAAGCAGCAGTTTTATCAGTTGAAAGATTACTGAACCCTTTTTTTTCTTTTAAAAAAAATTCTTATATTATAATTTCACAACCAGGGGCATAGTGTATTTCTAACGATGAAAACTACAGGAATTATACCTACATTCTCACTATCACCTTTACCAAATGTGTTAGCCTACTTTATGTCCAGTGCTAATGAGTAAGATTTCATTAATATCAAATGTTTTGAAGTGTATTAAATTTCTAGATGAAAACAGAAATATTTAAAGTGATTTTCTAAATCCTGTTCCCCTTTGGTTTGTACAATATTAACATAGCGTCATGGATAACAATGTAATATTAACTTCCAATCAGAGTTAACTAACTTCTTAGAGAAAAACTAAAAATCAATCTGATAAAGATCATAGCTCATTAAATATATTTTTCTTACCTAAAAGAATTGGAATACATTGTTTCTTCATTGGGGTAATAATAAGAATTAAAGATAATAAAATCTGATATAGTATTGCTAATGAAAGTAACAATAAAGAAATAATATAGTCTACCTTATGTAACACACAAACATTAGATGCTAGCTTCAACTACTGCTGTAGATTTAATGTTCATGTAACTGTCTACCTTACGTAACACACAAACATTAGATGCTAGCTTCAACTACTGTTGTAGATTTAATGTTCATGTAACTGTCTACCTTACGTAACACACAAACATTAACAGCTAGCTTCAACTACTGCTGTAGATTTAATGTTCATGTAACTGTCTACCTTACTTACGTAACACACAAACATTAACAGTTAGCTTCAACTACTGTTGTAGATTTAATGTTCATGTAACTGTCTACCTTACGTAACACACAAACATTAGCTGTTAGCTTCAACTACTGTTGTAGATTTAATGTTCATGTAACTGTCTACCTTACTTGACAGAACACACAAACATTAACAGTTAGCTTCAACTACTGTTGTAGATTTAATGTTCATGTAACTGTCTACCTTACTTACAGAACACACAAACATTAGATGTTAGCTTCAAGTACTGTTTGTACATTTAATGTTCATGTAACTGTCTACCTTACTTACAGAACACACAAACATTAACAGTTAGCTTCAACTACTGTTGTAGATTTAATGTTCATGTAACTGTCTACCTTACTTACAAAACACACACACATTAGCAGTTAGCTTCAAGTACTGTTATATTGCTAGTATTTATTATATAATAAGAGCTTAAACTAATAGTGAACAATACACTGAAGTGGTTCACTATTGCGTTAAACAATTTACAAAGGAATTAAAATGTAGGTGTGATAGTTTTGAAAAGATCATGTTATTCTGAACCCATGATTAGTAAATGAATTAATTTTGTGTTGAAAGTGCAATGAGAGACTTTTATACTGTTTTCAGTAAAAGTACTTTTTTTCCAGAGTTGGTCCTAGTGGATGAATTCATTTTGGCTACATCAAGAAAAACATGATAATTGGATATAAGAATATCATCAGTATAAGTGCAACATGCCCAAAGCATTGTCTTTCTAAGATTAGTTATGTATGACTGTTCCACTGCATCTGTCTGTGAGAAAAAGTAAAAGTTTAAATCTACCTGTTATTTCTCAGAAAATAATCTATTTTTCTCTTAAACTCTTGTACGATGCAGGCTTTCACTGCTGCTGAGGGCAACTCATTCCATAAATCAGTCACCCTGTTCAAAGAAATAACTGTCTGAGCTGCACCCTAGAATGTCTTCTTCGACTCTTATTAAACTTTTTGTCCTATTGTCCTCAGAATTAACAAATCAGTCTTTTATCTTATCAATCCCCCAGACAATCTTGTAAACTTAAATAAGATTGTCTTCTACTCTTCTTTTCTTAAGAGTAAATAATCTAAGAGATATTAACTGTTCCTGTTAGATAACACTTTCATCATAGTAACCCTACTCTGAACCCTTATCAATCTCCCAGACAATCTTGTAAACTTAAATAAGATTGTC
>NW_013666274.1:32922-34739 GCF_000517525.1 Limulus polyphemus
GAGTAAATAATCTAAGAGATATTAACTGTTCCTGTTAGATAACACTTTCATCATAGTAACCCTACTCTGAACCCTTATCAATCTCCCAGACAATCTTGTAAACTTAAATAAGATTGTCTTCTACCCTTCTTTTCTTAAGAGTAAATAATCTAAGAGATATTAACTGTTCCTGTTAGATAACACTTTCATCATAGTAACCCTACTCTGAACCCTTATCAATAAGGAAATACCCTTCCATTGATTATGAGACCCAAAATTGCTCAGTATTCTGAGTGAGACCTATCTACTTATTAGTATATAGAGAGCTAATTAACCCTTTTTGACTTATCAGAATGTCTATAAATACACGCTCAATTCTGATAGCTTTACTACAAGCAACAGGTGGTGCATGTAACTTATTTACCACTATGTCAAGGTCCTTTACTTTAGTCATGCTGTTGAATAGCTTCAAGTCTACATTAAACATGGTAACCCCAATTCATTACCTTGCACTGCTCTAATTAAAATCCATTTGTTATTAGCTGTTTTTTCATCTTACCAATTGAGCAAAATCATTTTTTTAGTATCTCAACGTCTTCAGTAAAATTAGAAATACTTACTTTCCATTATGAATACTTTTTGTACTGATTGAATTGAAAAAGAGGAAGAAAATAATACATCCAAAATATATTATTGAAGAACTTTAAGTATACCTTGTACATTTTAAAGAACTAAATTGTTTAACTTTTTTGTGAAGTAATTACCAATAATTACCATTATAAATCTATCAAAGACTTTTTTCTTTTAATAACATCTTAAAGTCAATCATGTCAATAACTATTATATTTTAAAATGCAAACAAACAAATGGTTTCAAAGCAAGTGATACTACAACTTATGTCTTTGACAAGGTTATTTTTTCTTCCTGGCACTAACATTTTGGTGATTCACAGCTTTATGGAATATTTATGATTAAAATGAAATTTTGCTTATTAATTCCTCTTTTGTAACAATATCCACCCACATTTATATAGAATGTTCTCAAATTGTTATTAAAAATAAAAATGAAACATGTAAACGTTTTTGATTATATATCTGTTTGATCTTTGTGAAAGGATCTTGTGTAGTGATTCATGGCTTAGTGGTGCACAAAAGTGAAAAAAATCTGTCTTCTAAGCCTCGTCCAGTATATACATTTCATGTTGTGGAGCAGAAGAATACTGTATACAGCCCAGAAAACTGGTAAGATGAATTTTCAATGTAAAAGCTATATTTCTGTATATTTTATCAAATTATTTGAAATTGTAAACAAATAACTACAGTAGTTCCTAATACAAAAATAGGATACAACTACTTAGAAAAGCCAGTCTAGAATTTTTAACATAATAGGTGCGACATGTGTAATATATAACAGAAAAAGTTTAATGCTTGCTATTGTTCACTTGCTTATTAAGTGTGAAAGTTGTTTGAGATTTAAAGAGTATTTAACTACCTTTGTGTTTTTAATAAAGATATATTTTTGTATTACATCATGAAATTAATACCAAAATATCCCAGTTCTTGGCTGAAAGTTGTAGAAAATATTGACTTTTTTTTTTCCTATTCCTACAGGCTTCAGCCAACTCCAGAATATTCTTTCCCCTCCTTCAACAGCTTAGCTTAAACAGGCTCTTACATCATTCCTCAGGGTCATAAAGCACAGTAATGTACTTTACCTTGGGTATGATTGCTACTTAAGCAAGTATCGGTATTTTTGATTTATTCAATCTGTACACTTACATTAATATAGAATGTTATATTTTTATATAATTTTTTTTATAAGAATACAAATGATATTTC
>NW_013666274.1:35650-36902 GCF_000517525.1 Limulus polyphemus
ATTTGTTAATCTTCTATAAGGGTGTGCAATATTGTTAACCATTGTTTTATATTCTATGTATTTTTACCTGAAGTCAAAAGAATTTACAGAGGTGGTTTTTACACAATTAAAAGAGAAAAACAAACTTCAGTAATGTATGGCTGATATTAAGAAAATATCTTAGGTTTATTGATTTTTGTTTCAGGTTCTTTTAACTATAATAATGTCAACAATTTAAATATGCAAATAAACAAATTTGTTTAAAAATTTGTTTGGTTTTCAAAGTCTACCCAGTAGATAGGTAGAATCACTTTACACTTCCAGTTTTTGTTTGTCATTTTGCTCTTACTAATGACAGAATTTTAATTAATGTATACTTTTGTCAAATTTATTATCAGTATTTTTATATATTTTTTTTAGTTAACTAGATGGAGATTTAAACAACTTGCCATTGAAATCCTGAAGAGGCACATTAGAAATGTTGAGTAGAACATGTATAAGTACATGTACGCATTAATGCCTTTAATTCTTACAATATTCAGTGATGTGCTCAAATTGAGAAAAAAAAAGAAGCAAATGTTTATTTTTATATTGGACTTGTCTGATCAGTTTATGGTATAGATATATTTACATTTGTTCATTTATTCTGCATAGAAAAATATCTTTATCTAGTAAACACAGTTGTAATATTGTTATATACAATAAACAGTAAAAACTCATCATTTTCTTGTTTTTGTTTGTTTATAGTTTAATAGTATCACTTCAAAATAAACCATACTAATATGTTAGGCTTACACTATGCATTGATGTATGTTGTAAACTTTAATCACAAAGAAGTAGTTGTACAGTTACTAAAACAGCTTTCTGTAAGCCACTTTAATTTTTGAAAAAATATTTTTTTTAACTATTAATGAAACACCAATAATTTACAAGTTCATATTAAGCTTCCTAGATTATTAACTGTAGCCATCCCAAATTTTGAACCGATAGGGTAGTGGGGAAGCAGCTGACAACATCACCTGCTATCAACTCTTGAACTACTCTTAATTCAATAGAGGGATTTTACTGTCACTCTTATAATGCACCCATGGCTCTAAAGTGCAAAACATTTTTTTTTCATAAGTGGGATGAAGACCATGGGCGCTTCGATTCTCAGTTCAGTACACTTCAGGTATTTTGGGTGGAGACATGGTCGAGTGTCTGTAAACGGACCATAACTCCCATAATCAACAAACAATCGACAGGAACAGCACGCACACTGCTACTTCTTGGC
>NW_013666274.1:37890-38919 GCF_000517525.1 Limulus polyphemus
TAATTGTGTACCAGTTTAACGTTTAAATTATTTATGATTTTAGTATTAGAGAAGTTTGTTTAATAGAGATGTTTGTCTACTGATATGATAATCGGGTACATTGATATGAGACCAAAATACAGGTTTCAGAAATATTGTGCAGAGAATAGAATGAACACAAACAGCAACATAAATACAATTGAACAAATAAAACAGTCTTTATTCCCAGTACAGTGTAATTATAAGGCTGATCATCATACTGTCTGGTTTCTGGTTTTTGTTAGAGCAAATAGGAAGTATCCTTATGTGGACAAGATTAAGAACGAAATATATTCGTAAAAGATAGTGGCTAGAATAGGAATAACAAGATACTACACTGCTTAATCGGACAATTTATTTTTGAAATTTCCCAAATCATCTTTTAACTCGTTATCTCTGTTAGTTAATGATAAATAATGTCTCATGGCCTCAAAATTGGTTTTCTGAAAATTAGGAACTTAAATTTCACTTGATTTTAATTGTATAAAAACATCAAATTTAGTTATGCAATGATTATTCTTCCCCAAATGTTCAACTACTTCACCTCTTGAACTTGCATCCTAATTAGTATTTAATTAACAATAAGTCTAAACTGGCATTCCCTGGGTTGGCTCTCTGATCATTCTAAAACACTTCAAGAAACCTATCTTCTTCACTAGTTGGCTCCATACAATCCCAATCAATATAGTCTCTCATAATTACTGCATCAGTATCTTTACTAGTAAGAACCCCGATCTCACTATGTAACTACCTGTTGGTCTCCCATAATTACAGTATCAGTATCTTTACTAGTAAGAACCCCGATCTCACTATGTAACTACCTGTTGGTCTCCCATAATTACTGCATCAGTATCTTTACTAGTAATAACCCCGATCTCACTATGTAACTACCTGTTGGTCTCCCATAATTACAGCATCAGTATCTTTACTAGGAAGAACCCCGATCTCACTATGTAACTACCTGTTGATCTCCCATAATTACTGCATCAGTATCTTTACTAGTAATAACCC
>NW_013666274.1:39225-79988 GCF_000517525.1 Limulus polyphemus
TTTAAATCTAACAGACTTATCTTTATTTAACTTCTTGTGCTCTAAGTAAATTTTCAGCTCTTCACTGCCTTAGCTAGCTTATCAATTTGTTTATTCCCAATTTCCCATTATTTTGACCACTATGCAAGATTAATAGTAACTTTCTTTAAAGAGTATCTTTTAGAGCTTCCCCAAACATGCCTACTTGCCCAAGTAGATCCCCTCTCTACCATGTAATTACTTACCTTGAAAATTATCCCACAGCTCCAGTCAACCCACCTCTTTCTCTAAGTATATATCTGATAATCTTTCATTTAAGCCTTGGATCCTGCTAAGTATTTCATTCCTTCACCTAGCATAAGGGAGCAATTGTGAGTAAATTCTAGTCCTATTCCTTTTATGCTCCCCACAGTGGCATTACAATATCTATCAGTATATTTAATGAGTGAGTTCCCCACTATGCACCTCTTAATCATCTTGTTCCTCATTGCAAGTAACCAGAGATTGAAACATATTACAGGTTGTTACCTGAATGCTAACTGAACCTGTCTTTACAGCCTTGTGGTATTCTCGGGATCACTGGTTTCCCTTAAAGTAATCAGGTAGCAACCAGAGAATAACAGGAAACTCGCCAGAAAATGTTTTGTAGAGTTAAAAATCTGAATTCTCTGAACATAACAGTGTAGAGCAAAACAAGGGAACATACAGCTGGATACACAGTATTAAAAAAAAAATGTTAAAGCTATGGTCTCTTACATTTAATTTGCCTTCTACACCTCTGTTAGAGGTTACCCTCTCACCTATATGGAATGGGAATGACTTGTTATATGGGAGCTCATATCTCACTGGGAAAATGCAAGATTTTTGGAAACTAGAAACTTTGTACTTAGTTAGCCTGAAAGATGATCCAATATCAAAGACATCTCGAAGAAACGACCGACTTTTTGTCTTCATCTAAATAAAGATTGTTTTCACTTTATTTTACACATTGGGACCTGTCTGTTTATTCTTCTCCCAATAAAAGTATATAATTTTTCTGTAATACCATATCTTGATCGAATCTTCTGTTTTAGCGGACTTGTGTGATATAGCTTTAAAGTTAATTCAGTTCACCCGAATATGCGATAGGTATACTTCGTACTTGCAGTACTAGTAATTAATGGAATCAGCATTAATTGATAGTGGATTTTAGTATATGGATCCACAGGTACACCCATTAAGGCGGGGATCCATGGTTTGCCTTAGGGCCCTGGAAGCTCTTTTGTTCTAGATTAAATTGTATGTTCTCTCCTGCTTTTTCGGAGAATAATTTTCGTATGATAAAACGTTTTTAGCATTCGTAATGATTAATTTTTGTGAAAATAATCTATTGATCTACTTTGAAGTCTGACAACATGGGATTGTTTGCGTAATTATATAAGAATGTTGTGTTTGTGTATCTAGGATCTCTGTATGCAATGGTCAGGTTTCCCTCCAACTCGTATTAATCTTTCGCTTTTCACTTAAGATTACCGTAAGTCAGCTAAAAGTCGGGTTTAGATACCATTGGTGGGAAGAGTCCAATGTTTAGCTTTGTGCTTAATAATAATCAAACCAAATCGATCGCTACATTAACCTCTCGTATAGATGACTCAAATCTGTCACTTCAAATTAAGGACAGTTATATGCAGATAGTCCTTGTGTAGTTTTGTGCAAAAATTATTTAAAAAAATTTTCCTTTTCGAGCATTCAGTGCCACATACCTTATCTTGGTTGTGTCAGTACTTGGCGCTTATTTCAAAGGCGGCATTGTTCAAGTAAAACCTGATATTTGTTCTTCACGTGAATAACGCTGAACCCAAATTGCACAAGATAGAACTATTGGCTCATATTTATCTTTCCTCACGAATTTCCATTACGTCAGTAAAATCGACGTTCTTAGTAATTCGTAATATTGTAATAATGTATAATTTAGGTTTTTTATATGGTAGAACAATCTAAACATGTTTTTCAGTACGATTTATATTTTGTAAGTTGAAATGGGTATTTCGACATAACAATACGGGGTCGGAGATAGTTTAATGATCAGCGTGGACAGACTGTGAATCTGAAGAATATTATGGTTCGCATCCTTCCGCTCTTAGTTGTGGGTTTGTTATAAGAATGTTGGTCAAATCCCACTATTCGGTTAGAGTAGCTCAAGAGCTGGTGGTAGGTATTGTTAATTACTTCTACTGCATTCCCTCGAGTCTACCTGTTCAAAACTAGGGACCCTTGTGTAGTTTTGCGCGAAATTCTCAAACAAACAAAACATTACAATGTAGCGTTTTTGAACATGTATATATTCATTGCTCTTTACCATAAATAAATGTGTAGTTTGTCTTCAACCGTGAAATATCAGAGCTAATATTATACAAACAATTTTAGTTATATATTTTTTCATAACATAAAAAGCATTATGCCGATGGTTACAACTTTAAGTGAACGGTAGAGGTCCTTTTTTTTTCATGCTAAAGTAAAACTAGAAAGGAAAGGGAAGCGTTTTATGTTTTTGAAATAAATTTTAAAACTAATAAAAGAGGCAAAGTGCAGTAAATTGAGTAATTAAATTTTGACTATATTAAAAAGAGCTACAGAATAAGATGGCATCTACTGAAGAAATTGAACAAGTAAGAGTACTTAATTTATTTTATTATTCCTGATCAGAGTTCTAATAGTAATACGTGCTAAAGTGTAAAGTACAACAAACGACATTGAATAACTGCTAACTAGTATCAGTAATACTGCTGGCATAACAAAAAAAAATTCAAGGTTGCTGAATCGGTATAACCAAGTCAGAATAGTCTGCTAATTGTAATATGAGTAGTGTAATGCTAACTATAAAGTATAATACTATAGCACTAGTCACATTGCGTAATGATCATTTAAATTTTAATTTATTAAGTAAGAAATCTGTCGAAATATTCCCTTTTGTCATTTGGTGTTAAGTATTAATTTGTAGCATTGCCATCACTAGTATTAGTATTACCACAACTGGTATTGGAGCTTCGACTGAGCTATTAAAAACAACTGATAAAATCTGATCGAAAAATATCTCTGATAATGCTTGACTAACAATCTGATTATTACAATTTATATGAGAATTAAGCCATGCTTTGGATTTTGAGCAATGTTTTTTTTTATAGTGTTAGTTTTATTGCGTTTTTTTTTTATAATACAAACATTTGACATCTGGAGTGAGATTTCTGTAGTTAAGCATCATCCTAATCACTTTTGTTACTTTTAAAAAGTGTATATGATACATTTTTGTGGAGTTACCAGATGTCCCAGTTTTTAGCTCTATTTTTCATCTCAGTCAGAAACAATAAAAGGATTAAGGTATTCCAGTTTCTTTGTGAGTTTCATATGAACAGTTTTTTTTAATATACACAACTTTTTAAAATTTTACTTGGTGAATCACCAGACAAAAACATATCACATGGTACAGTGTTCCATCCTTCTCTGCTAGATTTTCTTAACCAATCATTTGGCAGCTGCAGGATTGAGATTTGAAGATCTGTCCAGTCAGATAAAAGAAGCAACATTTTGTATTTATTAGGTTCAGAACAACTTGGGTACTTTCTAATTTTTTTTTTTTAACAATACAAGCTTTTAACAAATTTTTTTTATCTGTGGTTTCAAAATGTAATGCACTAAACATCAGATTATTTAGCAAATGTAAAAATAGTGTTAGTGTAATTTAAATGGTTTCAAGGTTGTTACTTTGTCTCTCCATATGGGAAAAAAAAATCCCAGTTTTACACTATGGAAATCTGGTAACCCTACATTAGCTAAGATGTCATGTATATTCCTGACTTTTTTAAAGTCAAATGAAATTTGTAAATACGTTTTAGTATTGAGAGAAATTTATTGTCTATGTTTTTTTGTGGATATGAATATTAGTGTAATTTTTTTCCTCCTTTCAGTTTAGAGAAAATGGTTACCTGATTTTGCACAATTTTCTTACTGAACAAGAAATTGAGGCTATGAAAGAGGAATGTAAGAACCTTGTGGAAAAAATTAACCCATCTGAACACCACAGCACATTCAGTACGGAAGCTGACCAACATTCAGTATGTTTCAATCATTATTTTGTGTGAACATTTTCAGTTTTTGAATTTGTAATACCTGTGGTGGAACATTTATTACAACAGACAACAAAGTGTATGTTTTTTACCATAACCGTATGAAAAGATTTTATTTATACCTAAATGGGTTTTAAGTTTTTGGAAATGTAGCTCTAGATTTCAACAGAACTGAATTCAATTTTGTTATAGCACATGAAATTAGTTATCAGATGATTTAGTGTATGCAGTTAGTTTAAGTTATTTTGGAAATAGATATGTACAAAGATGAAAAAGTTATTTAATTTAGATTAAAAATAGAATTATTATTTCTTCCTTAAGGATGACATCATTAAGCTCAGTAACTTTTTGTTACCTTGAATTTTTTTATAGTTTTTGAACTTAAGTATCAAATCTAAACACTGTCTGACTATGAAAAAAAAACTAGAAAAACAAAATCAACACACAACTGTCTTCTGCATCAAAAAATATAAAAATATCTACTGGATAGCATTCTCTTTTCTTAACCTTCCTGAGTTAACTGATGAGTGCTGATCTAGCTTACCACTAGGTGTCATCTTGTTATGATTTTCTTTTTTTGACAGGATACTATCCCCATCATCAAACTTTAAGATTTGATGCCTCTCAATAAAGGGGTTAATGATATTAGTAAGAAATTTAGTTTTTTTCGTGAAACATTCACTGAAAAGAATGAGTTAAAATGTTCAGAGATAAGTAATTTTTCAGATAATTTTTTAAATGAAATAGTTATTTTAAATTGAACTGAAATTTAAGTTAAAAAATTAATGGATATTTTAACGAAAAACTCAAGTTAGTACTGAAAATGTAACAACTAATTAATTTTTTTCAGAAAAGGGATGAATATTTCCTTACTTCGGGTGACAAAGTAAGATACTTTTTTGAAGACGATGCTTTGAACAGTAAAGGTTAGTTTACAATATGATAGAATATAACACAGATGTTAAAAGGAAATTTAATGGTACACAATAAATATTTAAAATCAGACTGTTGCCAGTCTCAAAACAATAAAACATTTACTCAATGCTTTACTGTATAAAGATAAAAAAACCATCTGCAAACAGTCTCATTTTTAAATATTTATTGTGTATCATTAAGTGTTGGTTTTCTTTTTATGTCATTTGTGTTATTCAAAATTTATACAAATGTAATTTCAAACTTAACGTTTGAGTGTTTATTCTTGTATTTTCACTTTAAGTAACTTTTGAAAACATGAATTCAAATTATTTGAAATATTATATTTGTTAGTTTCTCCTTAACTGCGCTGTTTGAGTGTTAAACAGATTTCGTAAACAAGTTTCACATATCAGCCTATTTGTTGCCTTGCTGTTTCTTTTAAAATATTCTTTTCTGTAATTGTAATTTCTTTGGTAGAATAGAATAAGTAATTTTTTCTTTTCATGTTTGTTTTGTGGTATTGTAAAAAAGGTTGTGTGTGTGTGTTGCATGTTCCTGACCTGAGAGAATAGGAAGGTTTTATTTTTTGTATGAGCATATGTAAAAGTGTCAATCATAAAACTCTTAAATTATGATAACAAAATAATAAAATATGTCTTTTAATAAGTTACTATAATGTTAATTTACATGTATTTATATAGATGTGTATGTGTAGGCAGAAATAAATGTCAATATTTCCATTTTTTTTGTATTCAAGGTGAACTATTTGAAAAGAGTTGTAAAAATAATAGGTATAGTTAGTCTTTCACAAATATCGATTTCACGAGTATACCTAAGTGGTTCTAGTCATCATTGTTTTCACCTGTTTCCCTCTATAGGTATGTGGGATGTAGATACGTTTTTCACTTCCTAGGTAACATAAGCAATCTTTTTCTTTATCACCCATCTTGAGCATGCTTGTGTATTAAATGTGAAGGACAATAAGACTTTCTTAGGGTTTTATTGGATTTTTTATGTATATTCTCCAAAACAAAATCAGAGAAAGTTAAAAATTTAAATAGAATAAAAAAAATAACCCCCAAAAATATTTTGAACGGTTAAGATAAATGCAAACAATTCATGTAATGAAGACTAAAATGAATACCGATTAAATACAACACAGTAATTCATACAGAAAAACTTTTTGCTTTCTTTTATTATTATTTTTTGCTGTGAATTTACTGCATGTACTAAATCTCCCCACTCAGATGTACTTGCCTTAGTTATATGTTGTGAAGACCATATTACAAAGTCATGTGACTAACATATGTTCAGCAGGATACATAATTTCACAGAGGGTTTGGGATATATCCTGGTACTTCTCTGACATTTACTGTGTTAGATAAACATGACTGTTTGATTTAAATTTAATCCGAGAGTTATGATCTAGATAGTTTCAAAGCGCGAGTGTTAAATTTAGTATTTGTAGAAGTGATAATTTATTACAGGTTTACTTATAAACAGTTAATACAGTTTTTGTGAATTGAGTAATGTTACATCATAATAGTTTGTTGAAAGTTCTAGGCCTCAGTCAGACAATTTATATATATAGGCAATCAAGTTAGTGCAAGAAAGTAAGTTAGTGAAAGTAAAGCAAAGCTAGTGAGAGATATAGTCAAATAGATCTGTTTCTAAGTTTAGCCATAAAGAGTGTATTGGTAACTTTTAAAGTGTAATATTCACAGATTGTATTGTAATAACAGAATAGAGAAGAATAATTTTTCTTGTTAAAGGCATTCTAAAGTAAGTGAACTAAATCAGCTGCGTAATGAACATTTGTATGTATGTTTTACTTGTTTTAAGTATATAATTTTAAATAAGTTGATTGTGTGCTGTCCATTTATTGTTGAAATTTATTGACAACAAGTCACACACCTACTGTAAATAATTGCAGCTGTATATTGTGTAGCCATGATAAACAAGATCAGCTCTATGCTTTCACTTGTACAACAGGTTCCCCTTTCTGTCATTCCAGAAAAAGCAAAGTAGTAAATGTCAAAGAAGTCCCAAAGATTTAGTTCAAGTTTTGAATACTGGATTCCTGTAAAATGTGTGTGCTGCATATACGTACATCAAGATGAATATAATTCGTAACTGAGAACACTAGGCAAAAAAATGTTATGCACGTGGTTTTTGGGTGCTACTGAAAGATGAATGAATATGTTGTCACAAAACAAATCATTCTACCATTAAATCATAAGCAACCTGTTTTAGTGTCCACGAAACTATTTATCTAAAACAACATTATAAAAAATTAACAAAGAAACAATTCTTACACAGAGAATAAACATGGTTAATATCTGCATAAATTTTACACGAGACAGAAGCTTTTAAGTTCTTAAAGTCTAAAGCAATTTTATTTATATTCAAGGGCACGAGAATATGAATGGTAATGTCTACTCATCCTTGTATCTGCGACGAAACTAAAATTCACCTTAATTCTATGTTCTATTTAATATACTGACTTTATGACACACAACATTCAGATTCAAAGTATTTCTAATAGAACAGTTTATTAAGCCACTCATTAAACTTTCTATCTCATATTCGTTTTCTAACATAGTTTTACATATTGGTAAAATATGGATATTTAGTCATGCATCTCATTTTGAAACAGTTTCTTTTTTCTTACAATCGTGTAATTATGTACAGTGTGTTATTTCATATTTGCTGTCCATGCTTAAGTGAGTGTGTTAAATTCTGCTTGTCTGGTAAGCGTATTATAGATACAACAAGACATATTTATTTTATCTTTTCACATCCAGATTTAAGATCAGTCTTTCTGTGATAGGTCAGTTTCTGTTTGTCTAACAAGCAGAAGAACAGATGAGGTGAAATATTTTATTGTGATGTATATTCATGTCCAAATAAGTGAAATCAGCCTTTCTGTGATAGATCAGTTTCCGTTTGTCTTGCAAGTGTGTGACTAACATGAAGTATGTCATATTCAAGTAAGGGAGATCATTCTTTCTCTGGTCTTATTATTTTTTGGGTCATCTCTTTTTTTTGTTGAACAAGCTTATGGCTGGATAAATTCTTTGTTTCAATTGTGTGCTAATGTTATGTGAGATCAATCTGTCGTTTATTTTTCTAGCAAGAGTATAAACCTTATTCAGTGAGTTACTCGTACATTGTAACTTTGTGTGTGTGTGTACAGATAACTGAGTCTTCCTTTAAGGTGTTTAATTATTTTGTCAGTGCTAAGTATTGACTAGGTATGAAAAATGTAATGAATTTTTGGGTGTATGTCGTTGTTACACATTTAAGATTGGTTAAAAATATGGTAATAATGTTTTTTGTAGTTAAACATATGTAGGCAAGATTGTCATTTTGTTCTGTTTTAATTTTAGGTACTTTTGCTTTACATTTTCTGCTATGGCAATCTTATTATTTTAGGTGAATTAGTGGTACCAAAGAACACAAGTCTTAACAAAATTGGACATGGTAAGTTTGCAGCTGATATTAGCTTTATTGTTGACATAAAAATACGTAGGGATTACATCATAGTTACATAATGTGGCTTTGTTAATTAAATATTCAGCATAGTTTTTGGGAAGGGTATTTTTTATCTTTTGAAATGACTTAAAATTTAAAAATTTTTAATACATGTTTGATTATTTTGTATAACCACCACTTCCTGCAATTTAAAAGTATTTTATTAAATTTTGACATGAAATGTGAGAAATGGAAGTAAAGCTAAAACATGTGATGTTCAGTAGTTTTTGCTAAAACGTGATGTTCAGTAGTTTTTGCTAAAACGTGTGATGTTCAGTAGTTTTTGCTAAAACGTGATGTTCAGTAGTTTTTGCTAAAACGTGTGATGTTCGGTAGTTTTGCTAAAACGTGTGTTGTTCGGTAGTTTTGCTAAAACGTGTGTTGTTTGGTAGTTTTTTGCTAAAACGTGTGTTGTTCAGTAGTTTTTGCTAAAACGTGTGATGTTCAGTAGTTTTTGCTAAAACGTGTAATGTTTGGTAGTTTTTTGCTAAAACGTGTATTGTTCAGTAGTTTTTGCTAAAACGTGTGATGTTCAGTAGTTTTTGCTAAAACGTGTAATGTTTGGTAGTTTTTGCTAAAACGTGTAATGTTTGGTAGTTTTTTGCTAAAACGTGTGTTGTTCAGTAGTTTTTGCTAAAACGTGTGTTGTTCGGTAGTTTTGCCAAAACGTGTGTTGTTCGGTAGTTTTGCCACAACGTGTGTTGTTCGGTAGTTTTGCTAAAACGTGTGTTGTTCGGTAGTTTTGCTAAAACGTGTGTTGTTCGGTAGTTTTTTGCTAAAACGTGTGTTGTTCAGTAGTTTTTGCTAAAACGTGTGATCTTCAGTAGTTTTTGCTAAAACGTGTTGTTCATTAGTTTTTGCTAAGGCATGTGATGTTCATTAGTTTTTGTTGTACATAAAATTATTCTTGGTTTTGTAATATTGTTATTGTAGCTATGCAGTAGAATCATTTTAAGAATATGTTGAACAGACAAGTTAGTCTTTTGGTTCTTTTTTTTTATTCCTAAAGGTCAGGTTCAAACTATTTTTGACACCTCAAAAATCAATGCCATACTGTTTTTATTTGCTGCCAGATTATTAAGCTGTATCCTATAGATACTAACTATAAATTAAACCCAAAATTATCCTAAAATCTGTAGTCAAGGTTAAGAAAAATATTTGTTTTTGTTTGATTTCCTAATACGTTCAGGTGACTTTACAACTTCAGTATTAATTTATTTTGTCAATACTTTTTACATTCAAGTGTTACCGATAAAGAAACAGTGTACTCAATAGAAATTTCAACTATTTCTGTACGCGGTAGATGTTAATAAGTACTTGTATGCTTTTTGTAAATTTCTAATGAGTTTAAATGTGTAGAAATAATAAGTATACATCAAAGCAGTACTAAAAACACTTTGCTACTAATTTTACTGTTAAATGAAATAACAAACTGGTTTATTTGTTTCTTTTCAGCAGTCAGTTATGATTGATTGTTTTTGCATTTTGTTAAGTTGCTACTACTGAAGCCTAGAAAAGTTGTAATTGAAGTATTCAGTTATTTTCAGTTAAAATTAATATATTTTTTACAAATTTATGCATGCTATTGTTTCACAATATTTATTAGTGTATATGTGTATGTGTACATCTGTCTATATTCATTCTTTCCTAAGGACAGCTCTCTTTATGAAAAGGCTTAGATGTAACAAAGTTTGACTTTGAAAATTTAAATAAAACTTCATAATAATGAGAAAGGCTTAAGAGTTTTAAATTGAATGCATGTTAAATGTATAAGTTATAAAATTTGAGAAACATTTTTTAAAATTCAAGTTGAAAACTGTTCAATTTCTAGCTCTTCATTGGTTGTGTCCAGCATTCAAGAAAGTTACTTTTAGTCAGAAAGTCAAGGTAATTATTTTTATTGAACATTATTTATATTTTACTCCTGTGCTCACTTGAATTTTATAATCATTTTCACTAATTTTGTTTCTAATAAACTTGCTTAGAGAGTAAATATTCTTGCTACTATTGCAATTAAGCTTGTGAAGTATTTAAGCTTTCAATGTAATTAATATTAATTATATTTGACAGGATCTGATTTCTAGTCTAGGATATGAAGATCCAATTGTTGTACAAAGCATGTACATCTTTAAGGTAAGCTGTTATTGATAGAATGATATACTTTTATTTTTTGGCTCATGTTACACTGTATCAAATTTAAGAACGTTATGTACCCACATTTAATCCAGTTTCATGGTATAACTGTACAGTTTTGTTATTAGCAGTGTTTTAAATTTTCGTTTAAGAACCGTAAAAATTTGTGCTCTCTTAAGCAATATTTATGAGATTTTTGAAAATATAATTTTTAACACTTTCCTATGTTATTTACAGCATCCTCAAATAGGTGGTGTTGGTAAGTAACCTATCCAAATGTTCAGTCATTTTATACACACACAATATGTTAAAAGGTAATTACACCCTTAATCTTCCAATTCATCAATACTTTTTCCAATAGATAATATGCCCCTTTTCCTTGCAGTTCCTCTTTTTTCTTAATAATAAAATAACTGATATTATTACTAATATATTAAGAATCATAACTGTATATAGAAAATGCTCTAAAGTTGGGGTACAAATATATGGGAGATTTTAATGTGGAATTCTTCTCAGAAATAGAGAATGCTATAATCGCTTTCCATTAAGCTAAGAAGATCAGCTCTTAACCAAAATGATGGTGCTTACGTGGAAATAAAAAAAGATCGGACGAATGCAATACAGAATATATTAAAAACAGTTGCAGAAACTTGCTGACCTTAACAGTGAATGAACAAAGAAATCTTATGTTGTCTTACTTTACCTTGTTTTTAAGCCCTACCGTAAGTACATAAAACTGGGATACCATTCTGCCCGATTGTTGATAAATGTTCTTTTTTAACAAATGCTCATGTACTTACAGTTAAAATTTTGTCAGAATTTATTAATAATATTAAAAATATCAAGATAGAAGAAAATAATAGATTAGTTTATTGTTTACAAATGTATCAACAGAAGAAGTACTAGGTTGTTTTGAAAACAGGTTACTAGCTAGCAAAGTTTTCCACATCTAGAAGTAGATGATATTTTAAATTTAACAAAAGTATGTGTAAATTATAGTTAGTTTAAGGTGATTGATGAAATTTATAAACAGAATAAAGGCTTATCTATAGAGTCACCTTTATCTCCTATGTTAACAAAAATTTTCATGTTTGATGTTGAAATTTGGGCACTAGAAACATCAGTGAAAAAAACCAGAGTTGTGAGTAAAATATATGGATGACACGTTTCTGGTATGGCTACATGGCAATGACATGTTAATTAATTTCCAGGAACATCCTAATTCTATCAGCCCCACAATATAATTCACTTTAGAAATGGAAGAAGGGGACTGTTTAAATTTTTTGGATGTTTTGTTGAAAAGAGAGAGTAGATTTCTGTCTACTTCTGTATGCAGAAAGCCATTCTCAGTTGCCATGCCGCTGCATGCAAGATCGTGTCACCCATTGTCATAAAAAATGTCTTCTTTTTTATTGTTTGTTCATAGGGTCATTAAAGTCTCTTCACATAATGACGATCTTGTGGTTGAACTGAATTATTTGAAATATATAGCTATTGATAGAGGTGTCGAACTGTGTGTTATAGATAGGATTTATAAAAAAACTGTAATAAACTACAGGTTTCAGAATATACCAAATTACAGATAATAAGTAAGGTTAATAAAGAAAGAATATTTTTGCCATATGTTCTATCACTTTCACAAAAATAGGTAAAGTGCTCACTAAAAACATGACTTGTCTATTAGTCTTTAATCATAAATTATAACTAATGAATATCATTAATGGTATTAAAGATAAAATTTAATTAAAAGGATAAATGTGGAGTTTATAAAATCTCTTGCGGTTGTGGCTTGAATTATATCGGACAAACAAGCAGAAATTTCAAGTATTGAATTGAACACAAAAATGCCATTGCAAAATTAAAAACCAGTGATTCGGCCTTGGCGGAACATGTGGCAAACTCTTCGCATTACATTCAATGGGATAAGGTTCAAATACTCAAAGAAGTTAAGCTAAAAAATTAATTAAACATAAGAGAATCTCTTGAAATTGTTAAACACAAAATAATTTTGAATACAGATCTAAACCCTGGTGCCACAGAAGTGAATTTTTGGTAATCCATCCTGTAGATGGCACTGTATAATATGCAACTTACACACATGCACTGGCTGGTATAAAAAAATTATAAAATTCAATTTTCTGTGTTTCTTCTGGTCTCCTGAAGGTGGTGGAACTGTTTCTACTGAACCATGTAGAGTTTTTAATTGTATATTTTACTTTTTAACTTTATACAATAAATTATATTTAAATGTTAAGTGTTCTTACTTATCTCATGAAGATTTAGACATTTTATATCATAGCATCGTGAGCATTAACACTGTCATAAAAGAAAAGTTTTTTTTATTTGGAGAATTTGTATGAAATTTTGTTAACATAAATAAATAATATTAAAAACTTGAATCTCCTATTGTATTATAATGTTCTACAGAATTATTATTTTCATATCACAATTATAATTGTATTATAACTTTTAAGTAAATCAATTAACATTGTGATACACTTAATCAAGGTGCCCCCTCCCCCAGTGGCATAGCGATATGTCTGTAGACTTATACTGCTAGAAACCAGTTTTCAATACCCGTGGTGGGCAGAGCACAGTGCCCCGGTGTGGCCAGGTGGTTAGGGCGCTTGACTCGCAATCTGAGGGTTGCAGGTTCAAATCCTCGTCCCACCAAACGTGCTCGCCCTTCCAGCCGTGGGGGCGTTATAATGTGACGGTCAATCCCACTATTCGTTGGTAAAAGAGTAGCCCAAGAGTTGGCAGTGGGTGGTTATAACTGGCTGCCTTCCCTTTAGTCTTTTACTAGCCCTTGTGTAATTTTGCACGAAATTCAAAACAAACCAAACTTAATCAAGACAAGGATGAATAGTAAAGTATTTCTGTAGATTATACAAGTTGAAGTTATTTTGGTTACTTGTTACATTTAAACAAATTTATATTGTTGAAGACTATATTTTTTAACGGTAATTACGGGCCACATTTTCTTTAAAATTCGTTTAAAGAAGCTAAGTTTATAAATTAAACATTACAAAAATACTTTGTTTTTTTCCACTTACTGCTTGTGATTGTTTAGTTTTAAATATGTTTACTTAAAGGTAAATTGAAATGTATTTATTTAGTGACACCTCATCAAGATTCAACATTTCTACACACCAGTCCTCCAACAGCTGTTGGTTTGTGGTTCCCTCTAGAGGACGTGACGTTAGATAATGGCTGTCTCTGGTTTATTCCGGGATCTCACAAAGGTTACCTTGAATGTAAACAATCTGTGATGTAAAAAGCTGTTGACAATCACCAGTTACAACTCTACCTTCAACAGCCAAATGAAGTTTTTTATTCTGCATTAAAAACATTGTTTTATGTTTTTTCTTTAACCTGTGATATAGTTTGTCTTTAGAGTAGGTTAAAGATCTATAGCTGTTTATCAAATAATATTATGTAATACAATATGTCATTTGATTTGATATATCTAAAAAAACAAAAACTATTTCTATATTTTTCTTTTCCCAAAACATTTTTTATTGCCTTAAATGTAGCAAAAATCAGTGTTCATAATTTTTTTGTATCTAAATTAATACACAATTAGCTCAATCTCATTAGTCTAGTTTTTCAAACCATTTGGCAACAGAATCTTAATTTGTATGATTTGTGCATAAGTTTGTAATTATTTGAATTCTACTAGTTTATTTTTCTATTTATCAAAATGGAAAATTATAATTACTTTTCAAAATTGAGTAACAGATTAAAAACGTTTCACTAATGAAATATAATTGCTATGAATAGGACCTTTGTACTGCCGTTTTAAACGAAACTCTGAAAAGGAAGGCCCATTGCTTATCATGGAAGGAAAAATAGAATTTGAAGAGACTCAGTTCATACCTTGTCCTGTTACAAAAGGTTTGTGTTACTTTACTTTGCATTTTTAAAGGGGAAGAAAGTGAAATTAAGCCCCATTTATATGAACCATTGTTGTAGTATAGAAGGACTTGAAGGGTGTAACATCTTTTGGAAAATTATTTACAGTTGTTTGTCTGTTTTATTTATTTATTTGAAAAACCACAATAAATTGTAATTAACTGAATTAACATATGTCTTTTAATAAACAGACAAACTTTGATAATTATAAATCGTTAAGTTGTGTTTAAAAATTAATTAATCTCTGTACTTCAAAGAAGATCCCTGTTATTTAATTATACCACCAGAGCTGTTTATGAATTGTGCATTTTGAAAAATAGCAGCTCTAGAGACTGCGAAAGCATCAGAAGCATTTCAATAACATTTTAATTAGATAGTTTTGTAAATGTTTCATGGTTATTGGAATCCTTTTTTCAAGTACAAGTAGATAAGAAACAGTTGCTTAAAGTGATTTTCTGAATTTTTCATACTCACATTTAATTTGTATGATAGAAGTCTACTGTGCCTTCATTTTGTATTCACAAATAGAAAGTAAGAGAAAAATATAGCTTAAAAATATAATGCTGAAAATTTTGAAATGTAACTCGTACACTTTTAAATAACTGAAACATTTTTGCTAAAATTTTCTTAAAACTGCTTTGTTTAAACTCAGTGAAATTTTAAAATACTACGAATTAATTGTTTCAAATCTTTCATAAGTTTTTCTCTTACACTATCACCTCCCAGTGGCACAGCGGACTTACAATGCTAGAATCCAGGTTTCGATACCCGTGGTGGGCAGAGCACGGATAGCCCACTGTGTAGCTTTGTGCTTAATTACAAACAAACTCTTACACTATCGCCTCCCAGTGGCACAGCGGTATGTCTGCGGACTTACAATGCTAGAATCCAGGTTTTGATACCCGTGGTGGGCAGAGCATGGATAGCCCACTGTGTAGCTTTGTGCTTACACTATCATCCTGGTGATTCTTGATGAAAATAAAAAGTTGGTTTTTAACCACTGTCCTTTTTTGGGTAACTCACTAGTGATCTGCATTTGATATAAAATATTCTAAAAATGTTAGTGCTTTTTGAAATGAGTCATTTAAGTATTCTTAATAATTTTTTCCTCCCCAAAAGGGTCTTGTGTAGTGATTCATGGCTCAGTGATTCACAAAAGTGAAAGGAATTTGACTTCTAATTCTCGTCCCACATACACCTTTCATGTGGTGGAACAGAAGGATACTGTATACAGCTCAGAAAATTGGTGAGTTTGAACTCCAAGCAATAAATCTGCTCTTTTGTATACAGCTTATTTCAATTTTATTTTATCAGAAAATGTTAGTAACTGGAGCACTTCCTAATACATAAATATAGCTAACAGTGATATAGAAAACCTTGCAGACAATTTTTTTTAAAGTTCTCTAGTACTTATTAGATTTTTTTCAAAGCCATGTTTTTTTTTTTAATAAGAAATTATTTTTATGAAGCTATGAATACCAAAGTGTGATAGTTGTAAGATTGGGGGAGTATCAGAATATTATTTGATGAGTTATATAAATACAAAATATTTAATCACTTGAATATAACTTTTTTTTTTTTTTTTGCTGGAAGTGGTAGAAAATTATTAAATTTGTTTTTTGTTTTTTTTCCACTTCTACAGGCTTCAGCCAACTCCAGAACTTCCTTTTCCATCCTTGAACACCTCAGCTTAATCTAAAACTAACCATGTGTCACTGCTTCAAGTTATAAATGTATAAGCAACATACTTTATGTATCTCATATATGGTTATATTGTTTCAGGTATAACATTTTTATGATGATAATGGTTGTTAAAGCCAGTGTGTAAGTTGTGGGGTATTGTCTAGAAATGTCCTAGTTTTTCAAATATATATACATTTAAACAAGAAAAATCTACAAGTAAAATATCATGTTAATTCTATTTTTTATATCTTTTTTTTTTATTGTAGTACAAATGACACACAATGTGCAATATTATTAAATATTTATCTGTAGTTGAAAAAAAAAAGTTTATGAATTCATCATTTTGTATAAAATGAAATACCTTTATAGATTTTTTTTTATCAGAGATGAAAGAAATTTACAGATTGTTTAATTGTAATTGAAAAAAATGGCGGTGTACGATAATATGTTTTGGATCTGATGATTTCACTTTCCTGTTTGTTTATCCATAATTTAGTAAAATCATATTACTTAAAGATAATGTTTTAATGAATGCAACTTCAATGTTTCAATCTGTATTCCATGTGTTTTAAAATTATACCTTTCTCTTTAAGTTTTATAGGTTTTCAAATTCCATCTTTATTTTAAACGTTATAATTATGTTTTTTTATAAGTGATCTACTTTTCATAACTATATCAGTATTAAACATATTAAGACAAGATATTAATCTATGCTCTTCTCAGTTTATTTATCAGTGTTTTCAAGTATTAAATTATAAACTATATTTCTGTTGATCTTCTGTAAGAGAAAGTTTAAAATGACAAACAAAACACGCTTAAGTGTCAAAAGTGTGCTCAGAGCTCTTATTGATCACAAAACTGTTAGAGTATGAGGGGGCTATTTGGGCCAGTAGTTTTGAATTTTAGAGGAGCCACATTTGGCAGTTATAAATAATTAAGTAAGCCAGTAATAAATAGTTTATATTCACTTTAGACCAATAACCCATGAAGCCTTTCAGAAGTTCAATTTTTTTATCATTTTCTATTCATGAAAGTAGAAATCTTGCATAACTGCATTTGTTGTGAAAAGAAATTAGATTTAGGAAAGACTGTTTATTCTATCCTTTGAATAAAGTACTCCTTCCTTAACATGGTTGACATTTTGGAAATGTAGAACCCGTGTTTGGTATTTCACATTTCTGAACTATCTCCAGCTGGAACACCATATTTATCAGTATTTTCAAGTGATTTCTAGTTTTGACATATTTATAAACTGCCTTTTGACTTTATGTCAGGTTTCAGTCAGTTGTACTACCAATCTATCAAGGGGTTAGAGGGGGGCCAGTTGTTGTTCTAAAAATATCATTAACCATACTGGTATCTTAATCATTCAGAAATTTATTTATGCAAACTTAAAAATTAAATTGTAGAATTATTTGCTAGTCAAGAAGACACTCATAAATGCAAAGTTAACCAACCCAAGTGACTTTCTTTCAATGATTGTGTTCTCTGATTATGAAAGAATGTATAAATCTGTGTACAGTACACACCTGTTTCCTTAGTACCATCATTATTTAAAGGAAAGGCCAGTTTCACCCAGTTCAGAAGTATCATTTGATTTATAATTGTATCAGAAGGACGATGGAATATAGCCTAATTTTGTCTTTTGGTGTATAATTTTGTTGAAAAATCTCTAAATGCCATTTATTGTTAGATAAATAAATATAAAAAAACAACAGGAATACCAATCACAAACCAACCCTGTTTAAACAGAGATCTACAGGAACCCCTCTCCTGACTTGCAGTACCATAGAAAGATGGGAAATGCTTCCATTGTGCTGACCCATATAGACCCTAATATATTTCAAAATCTACATTAGAACATCATGATATATTCACACAGCCCTTAGAAGTAACCAGTATTCAAAAATAAGGGGAAAGTAAGTAGAGCCCAAATAGCCTCGCAGGTGGGGCTATTTTTATCAGTTGACAATTCTTCCTACCATCTAAAGGGGAACTGTAAATGGCAAACAAACACCATCTGCAGTTAAAGTTGCTATTTTCAAACTGTACTAACAATTTGTATTTCTGGCTTTCTTCCATGAGCCATGAAGATTGAAGAACTTAAAGTGACCCAAGTATTCTCCCACTTTCATTTAAATGACATTTGTGGTGCTTCTGATAAATTTGAAACACATTATGTATTTTGTTACTTTATTTTAGGTAGCAGTATTAGTGCCTTAGTGTTGAATGAAATGCCATTACTAAAATTAAAGAAATAATCTTTCATTTTATATTAATGTAATAGTATAGCTAGATACTCTTCCTAAAAAGAAATGTAGTGAAGCATACATATTTAAGTATTAACTTTAAGGCACAGTGTGTTCTTTATTTCATATGGTTACCTCAGTACTTGTACTTTTTAAAATTAATTTGGCTGTATGAATTCAAACAAGTTATTTCACTACTTTTTTTTATATATATATTTTTAATACTTCTACTAAAAATTTAATAGATTGTTTTAATCTTGAATGCATTCATGGGTGGGGGAGTTCTGAAGTGGATACAGAAAGCCAGTACGGAAAAGTTTTGGAAAAAAAACAAAGTTTCATACTTGAGTCATCTTTGTTTAAAACACTTGATATTCTATGCAGTGATTTATATCACAACTGGTGATGTTTGCACATGTTTTTGTCTGAGGTTAAAGGTTTGTTTGTTAATACTCAGGTTTTCAGTACAGGCAAATTTTCTGCTCTCACCCGTGTATATATACTGTCAATAACTCACAAATTTGCTCCTTTAAAAAATTTTTGAAATACTGTGCTTATCTATTTTAGTTTTTTTTGAAAGGAAAAATATTTTGAAGATTTCATGGTGTTCATTTATTTTGCACAATAAAGTTCAAATACCTTTACAAACTAAAAGTGTGTTATATTGTTATACTATTTTATATTATTCTCTGTAATAAACAACGAAAATTCATGGTCTTGTCTTGTTCTTTCCTCATATAAAATAGGACAGTCATTTCAAATTAAGATATATTAAGTCATTTCTATATATATATATATACACACACACACACATATATACACCTTTTATTTCTGAGGTATAATTCTTGCAGTTATGTGGTCAAGTGCTAGTCATGCCAAATTTAAGGTTTTCTAAACGATTATGAAACTAGAACTGAATCTAGTAATTATTTCCTATGATTTTTTTATGCGATTGAATTTTGGGAGTATAGTTATCTTCCTTAATTCATTTTACTCGTTAGTCCTCTCTCTTCTGAAATTGAACAATCAATAACTATGCATGTAGATAGTACAATACTTTACTATGATAAAACATACATATTTATGCTAATTTAAGTCTAGCTCCCCATGCAGTGTCACAACAAAATGATATGTTGACTTTTCATTGGATGTTTGTGGATTTTATGTGAACAGCCATGCAACTGTTTAAGTTATATATCATGCAAAATTGCGTCCAGGTTTAATCTCATAGCACCTATTTTTCTTACAAATTTTCTGGAAGAGAATGCCACCAGACCCTCGTAGTATTAGCATGCTTAACATGCTGATTGTGCTTTGTACAGTATATGTTGGCTTTTGATCTCACAAATTAGAACTCCCTTTTCAAACATTCTGTGTACGAACCTGTTGTAATACTAAACTCCAAGGGTCGATTCCAATTGTGGATAGCCCATTGTATAGCTTTTCTTTTGTTTGTTTGTTTTTGGATAACTGTCCAAAGCTACTGAAAAGCTGTCTGCATTAGTCATCCTTAATTTTCAGCTGATAGACAAGACAAAAAGCACCGCCAACTCAGATCGTATAGTGAGATTTGACTTTTACAATTATAATGCATTCATGCTTCTAAAGTGTGAAGAGCAATTTTTTTCTTTCGCGATAAGGGGGATCGAACTGTGGACTCGCAGTTCCATAGTCCTGCACACTAATCATTGGACCACTTTCAGTCCGTTATAGCTTTGCATTTAGCAAAAAATGTTTATTAACCAGTTTATTACATTTAACTCTTTTTTTTTTTTCACACAAACCTATTTATTAGTTTTTAGTTCATTTATTTAAACTACAACTAACAAGTAACGTATGTCTAAAATCTTTAGATTTTTTATGTTTTTGTGAGCTGTTCTAAATCATTTTACCTATAACTAAATATTGCAACCTTCAATAATTTAACATGCAATTAATTTATTCGTCATTCATTTATAGGGAAAATAAGACTTCGGAAATTTTATCAAAGCAGATCAAGCGTCTAAATTTTGGCCTAGTGAATTTCTGTCATTATCTAAGTATTACAGTAATGAATACCGTTAGAATTCCGTTGATATTATCAATATATTCTTCACTTGCTGTACATCTAAAATCTCTTCTTTTTAGGAATTAAATAAAAGCGTTCGAGATTTAAATAAGTTGAAGTAAAGAGTTGCCAAAATAAATAATAGTGAAAGGGTTGTTGTTGTTAAGCACAAAGCTACCCAAAGAACTATCTGTGCTCTGCCCACCACGGGTATCGAAACTTGTTTCTTGCAGTATACGTGTGAAAAAATCCATTAAAGATTTTGATTGGGTAAGGCCGGTAAGCATTCAAAATAAAATTAAAAGTATTTATTTAACTTAAATATACCACAAATCTTTCACTTCTTCTCATGTAACAGATGAGTTACATTTTCAATAGAATAGAAAATGAATTCCTGTCATTCATGGTTAGGCTTGCCACATTTTGAAATACAATTCCGGGAGATAAATGTTACGCCCACCTGTCGCATCCTCTATTTCATAAATTGCCAATAGTTCTTTCTAACGTTTAACATTATATTATTTTAACCAACTGAAAGCCAAAGTTTTAATCTATCAAATAACATATTATTTTGTTTTCTGTGCAGATAATTATCTATTTCGCCTACAGTTCGAAATATTTTCTCACGAGAATTACATAGACAAATTTAGCTGAATTTTTAAAGGTTCTTATTACATGGTTAGAAAGCCAGTAAAATTATTATAGTTACAGAAAATTGCTTGCTTTTTGTGTTCTTAGGCGCATTATGTAATTAAATATAAAATAATTTTGTGTAGTAGTACAATTAGTATAAAAAAGTAGTATCTGCTTTTGTGTTATGATACGCCTGCATGATATGCATTATTTTAAATTACTGACCAGATAGCAAGTAGTTTTGAAATAGCATCCCTCACCAGAAGGGCTTTGTCTGGCTTTGAACCGAATAACGCGATTGATTCACTCTTATAATGCATTCAAAGCTGAAATTGCGGAGCGTGTTCTAGCCAAGCGAACTAACCTCTAGACCTCGCCCGGACCTAAAAATTATTAAGGAATCATAAACATATTGTCGTTTAGTTTCAGCATTGTACCTTAAGTTTTGGCTGAACCTACAGTGGAATAATTAGGTCATACAAATACTTTGTTTATCAAAAGTTTTTTTTTTTTTTTCAGATCACACTTAGCTTAGGTCTAATGTAGAGTTTATTATTGTCTAGGAGTCCAGTTCATGTGCACCAGAACTCTATCATATTTACCTTGTTGTTGTTTTTAATCATCACCTATCATTTTGTGCAACCTATTTTTCAACATATAAATTTAGCATGAGGATTCCAATTCCAACAAGTCAGTTAAAATCTATCTATAAAGTACTATAATAATTAAGATTAATTTTTATGCGGTCAAAGGGGATTTTTTTTTATGTAATAATATTAATAAAACAGATTAAAATTCAACTTCATAAATAATAAAATTAAATAATCGAAACGGGTTGCATTGATCTCAGTAGAGGGCAGGACAATGTTACGATCACAGAAACTTTGAACTGAAGTTCTGGCGGGAATAAGTTTCAGTGTAGCAGACTTTGTAACAATGAGATTTTAATTTATGTGTACGCCTAACTCTGAGTTAATTAAGTATAACTGCCAGACTTCTTTGACGTAGATCAGTTATTACATAGTAGAAAATTTTTTACTTACAGAAGTTAATTTTACAATTTCTATAAGTTTGAATAGAGTTATAATCCAGAATTGTTTCGAGTTATCGGACCAATAACTTTTCGCTTGTAATATAAATTATACTACTACTAGGGTCTTGGCTCTAATAGGCCTAGGCTCTTGGAGATACTAAACTTTACTGAATACTATATAGATATACGACATTGGTACTTTTCTGACACAGTTTTGTTATTCAGAATGGGTATTTTATGTGTATAAACATTTTCTGTTTGATGCTGAACAGCAATGTTTATTTTATTGTCACCAAATATATATTTATTTGTCGAAACTTATATTATTCCACACTATTTCGAAACTTAGTTACAATAAATTGTCAGTTTGGTAATGAATTTCACATTACTAATGAAAATTGAAAACCATTTATATGAAACCAGTGATTAAACTGAGGTTTTATAAAATGTCTTGCACATTCTAATCAGAAGACAAGAAACGTAAACGTTTTGAATCCTCAAGAGCTGGAATGCCAATTTAATCTCTATGAAACAAACTTTGCTGTAAAGAAAACATGAATACTGAAAGAGGAAAGTATAGTTAATTCGTTAACTATATAAATAATACATATATATGTTTTAATCTTTTTTTTTTATAGCTACTTTTCAAGCATATTTAATTCAGTACAAGTTTTTATTTAATATGAATGTGATGCTCAGAACCGAATCTTGTAATGTGGCCTGAAATGTACAACGTTTTTGTTTTTTGCTCATAAAGCTACTTGCCACTTTCTGTATACAGTGTTACATGTTGAAACTTGCTCATAAAACCTTGTATCATTCCCCATATAATTTCTTTGAACATTAAGCTAAATTATGATTTTTTTAATTATTTTCTGCCATGTCCTGAACCAATGGATTTAGATAAATTAACATGAAATTCCTCCATATTTATACATGTAAGCCATTGTTACTTATGTTGTTTTCACTTTATACTTGGATTTCTGACTATTTTATGCAGGATTTTTATTTCCGAGGATCTTTCAACATCCTTGAAAATTAATGGGCACTTCAAATTGTGGTATAAGTGCTGTAGTTTTGTAGAAAGAGAAGAAACTAGATGAGTATTTTATAAACCTGGGTTGGAAAAGGGTTTCTGAATGTAGTTTGGAGTAGTGTGGATAGTAAATGGGACAGCCTAGATGGATCAAATGGCCCTATATTATCCCTTGGAAATAGAACACAGCACAACCTAGATGTAGTACAGTCACATAATGATCATCTCGCGTAAGCTTCTAGATACTGAGTTATATGTTCAGATTTTAATATTCTTACAGATGAGTATGTTATGACATTATCACTCTTTCTACCTCCATCTGTTGATACATATAAATGGGAATTTCTGTATAAAATTTTCTACATCTGTTCAGCAATATAGTTTGAGAAGCACTGCCTTGCCTTTGTGGATTTAAAAATCACTTTGCTAAACAGATGGCACACTAAATATATGATCAACTTATTATTTGTGGTCATGTTTTCACTTGCATATTTTCACTTTTCTTTTTTTAAAGAAAATGCCACAAGAATTCCAAGTTCTAAGATGTTTTAATTGTGAAACCTTCCAAGTTCATCTTGTGAAAAAATCCTTCAAGTGGAATTGCAAAATGTGTGGTGAAAAACAGTCTATCAAACAGGTTAGATGACTGAAAAAAAGATTTAATCAATTAATTCATAAAATATACTTGGAAATCAGTTGCATAAATTATAGAAACTTTTGTATTTGCTTGTTAAATTAAGCATTGAAATACAGTTTAACCAAGTATTCAGATTTTATGATTTAAACAAATTCATCAAGTTGAACAATACAGAATAAGCTGACCTTTGAATTTATAATGTTTACATATAGGAAGAAAACGTGAGTTAATTAAATGAGAAAAAAAAAAATTGCATCAGCAGTGTGTGATGTACTTATCACAATTGTTTTCCATGCATTTTTTAAGACCATTGTAATTTCTCGTGAATAAAAAAGCTGTCCTGTCCAGTTTTTTTTTTTTTTACAAATTTAGAAGGCATACTTTTTTAAATACAGGTAGGTAGATAAATCCAAGAAAGCTAATAATTAATTTTTATCATGCACCAAAACATAACGTTAAATGGAATAATGTGAACAGAAAATTAACTAAAGGCATTAATCATTTAGAGCTTAAATGTTAGCAAAGTGTCAAACATTTTAAATTTTGCTTAATCCTTTAAAATTTAATATAAAATGTGCAAGTCAAATGTTTTAAGAATATTGACACTGACTCTTCCAGTTATTCACTTCCCTATGTTCAGCATGTTTTTGCTCACATAACTAGAAACGTTATTGTTGGGAAGCAAAGTCCTACATGGGCATATTTTGATAAAAAAGGGAGACTAAGTTAAAGCAGCAGCATGGGAACTATATTAAATCACATGAAAAAATACAGTATCTTATACATATGATATCTGATTCTACTACTGGTGCTTTATCTAGTGCAGAGGATGTGGTCCTTTATTAGCAACTTTATGCTAAGAAATGCAAGTAGATAGACCATAATATCATATCCTGAGTAATAGAAGTTTCTCACTATGTTTTTTTTTTAAGTTCATTTAATAAAGTTTAGTTGTTTGATAGCTTAAACAAAATATGGCAACCCCAGAATTAAAGTATAAGCCGTAAGGATACATCTATCATAAATATCAATTTTCAGTTGAATAAATATTAGTAATAGGGTTACACAAGAAGCTCGTGATTCCTTATAGCTTATACAGGTCGATTAAGTAATTTAATGCAGTGCCTTATAAAAGTGGTGAAGACTTTTGTAACACGCGTTTTCAAGATTTTGTGTTATATCACTAAAGTGAGTAACAATGCACCTTTTGTTCTTTGTAATGATCAGAAACTGGTCTGAGATTATTATAATAAATATTTTTGGCCATTTGAGTTATGTCTTTCACAAGAAAATACCTAAAATTTATTACCAGCATGTGGGAATGGTGAAGACTTTTGCATAGCACTGTATGTAATAAGTGTAAAATCTTAAGTTGTTTTGGGTTACTACTTGTACATTATATATATTTTTTTTTCCTTAGAGTTTGTACTTGTATACCAGTAGTTATTTAATGATTTATAATTATTTGAAGTTTGTTGGGTAGGCTAATGGAAAAATATCCTTTGACATTTGGTAAATATTGAGTGTTAAAGAGTTGGAGTCTTTAATAAGTTATACAATATTCTGTTATTCAGTATGAATGTTGGCTACAACTATAAGAATACTTTATTAAAGTAATATTTTAATATGATAATTGATTTAAAAAAAAACAATGTTAGTGTTGTTGCTTAATTGAGGACAAATTTCTTTCAATGCTTTCCAAAGACTTAGGAGTAAGAATGTAGGAGTTAATAAAATCAAGTAATTTTTTTAACATACAGAAACTATTTATTTTCTACATGTAACAAATTAATAAATGATAATCAACTTGTACATTATTATATATTAGGTGTATGGAAAGGGAAGTGGATTTGATTGTCGCAAGCACGTACAGAAACTGAATTCCCTAAAAGGCCAGCTATTAGAGGAAACTAAGGAACTTCTTCACCTTACAGAAGCTAACTCTGAGGTGATAAAATATGATTTTAATTTTTTAGTTGTTCGGACAGTAAAAATGTTCGAATTTTATACAGATATTATATAAAAACAGTATTCTGAAATTTTTATGTAATAGGTTATATTTTTAGCCACGGCTCGTAGTATGATTCCGGGTTTTTTTTTTAAGTACAAACTTTTAGCTCGTAGCTCTATCATCTCTTGACCAATATGATCTTTAATTAGTTTTGGATTCAGGAGACCAAACTCTTCCCATTGATGTATCTGATCACACCGAAGGTCTTAGGTTAATTTACTGTAATTGTACCTAAAAGAATTTTTATTTGAGGGTAGACAGGTAGAAATCCTGATGATTAATAAAATTGAATCGAGTAATGCAACCTATGCTTTATAATCCTGGCACACAAAAATATAGCTAATAAAAAGGAAAATAAAGATCTATTGAATTAATTTACTCTAATCCTGCCTAAAATAATTCCCGCAGCTACTGAGGATTTCCTCTCGTTGATATTTCACAGGGTTTCCTTTGGCTTTTCATATTTTTTTAATCACTTTCAGTTTCTTTAAGCCACAAGTTTTGAAGTCAGTTTTATATGTTAACTCTTTCAGCATGGGCTTGGTCCCTCAGACCAACCTCGTAACCATTTTGTGCTGTTTATAGTTTTCATGCTATAACTTTTAAATTAGTAAGCATATGTTCACCAAATTTGGCATATTATCAACAAACATTACAGTGCTTTCATATGCAAAATATAATTTTTTAATAAGTCTTAAGGTTTGTTAAGCAATGTTTTTCTCATGCCTTTTTTTTTTTTTGCATGTTGCATATGCAACATGCAAAGTAATTTTCATTTTAAGATTAAAAGTACTTTTATGCAAAAGAAAATTTTCAAATTTCACAAGCAAATTCTTTATAATGTCCAGATAGTTATTAAATGTTTCTTAAGAAAGAACTTTATATTTTATCTGTTATTTTCTATAACAAATATCTGTAGAGGTTTGGTAGATTTGACCAATCTTATAACCACCATAAAAAAATTAGGAAATCAATTTAATTTATGCTTTATTTCGTTTAGAATGACAATAAATTATAACATGAATGTTTAGACTAAATAGCTTAAATCTCATAACATTATACATTTATATAGACCTTTCAGCTATGCCTGGCTAACAATACAGAAGTTACAATGATGCAGTACACGTACTCTCATGTAACCTTATTCAATAACATAAAACTGACCTTTAGTCTTTACAAAGTGCCCTGTCTTGGCTGTGTTTTAGTAGACTAGTATTTTGTAAAATACAGTCACATTTCCATTATTATACATTGTATATGTGTATAGATTATTTCTATTTAGAAATAAGTTATTAAACATATTTTTCTTAAAACATAGAACAGTAAATACAGAAGTAAAGAAAACAATTATCTCTTCTAGTTATGACCATTGTACTCAGTTGCTGCTTGATGTAGGTTGCTAAACCTTTTAAAATTTCACATGTGGAGGATATGAAATTAAATAATAACAAAAAAATCAAAAATTACAATATTGATACCATAGAATTCCACTATTAATTTAACAAACTTAGTTACTAAGCTGTATTTCGGTCTAAGAAAATATGAAATTTCGAACAGACTAAAGACACAACCTACCTCCTTTAAATCTTGGTTTGGAAGAACGAGGTGATGTCCTAACACTTTAAAATGACTGAGAAGGCCACTAGGGGGACATTCTGCACTTTTGATTGGTTATTCACATGTCATATATTGAAGTAAGTGTACATATAAGAAACCATTTCCAAAAATGGAAAGAGGTGAGTGGGGCCACTGCGTTTGATTCAGTATACGAGTGATATCTCAGCAAATAGAAAAAATATGAGGTTTTTATATTATAGCTTATCAATATCAGAAAATTGAGTTCCTAATTCGTACGAAACTATACTTAGTATTTTGATGCCACAAACATCTAATATGAACCAGTGCTGTATTCAATATACCATATGACACACAAAAATCAACGTTTAACTGTGTTTTTAGTATTTACTCTTAAATTAAGAAATTAAATAATGTATAATACTAAAATTGGAATTACAATCTACAGCTTGGTACCAAACTTATTGACATAAATCCATGAAATAGTAGTTAAGTAAAATTTTGAATGCGAGTCAATAAATGTGATGACATGGACCGTCATCCGTCTGGAAAGGGTTAACAAATTTAAGCTTTATGGTAAAGTAAAAATAATAACTCTATTTATTCTATTTAAAAAAAATTTTACCATTAATATTTTGTTTTATTTCGTAACATTTATTTAGTGAAAAATGAAACAAATGTTCAACTTTTCAATTCTGCTCTGCTCTGCTAAGTTTTGCCCGTAAACAACAAACTTGTCGATTAAGGAAAAATTCTCCTTATTCCAAAGATACCTTTAAATTTGCTAAGAAACTATCACCTCTTGAGAATATATTATCAATTTCTTAATTTTCAAGCATTTCTCTCGCTATTTATGCTTAGTTTTTGTGTCCCCGAGTGACTCAGCAGTAAGTATGAAGACTTATAACACTAAAAACTGGGTTTTTATACTCATGGTGGGCACAGCACAGATAGCCAATTGTGTAGCCTTCAACTTAATAATGAACAAGCTTAGTTTTTACACCCATTTTTGTTACCACTCTTTTATGTCCCAGGAAGTGGTTTGATAACTTACTAACGAAACACAGCTTTAGAAATAGTTATTAAGTTTGAATATAAGACAAACTAAAGTTAGATTTTTCACTTTTAATAAAGTGGTGTGAGCAATATTTGGTTTTGTGGGAAAGCTTCTGATCACAATTCCTGTAGCATTGACCAAAGGTATTAACTCTTTCCATACAAGGTCAGCCAGTGTTACAGACCTTATAATTACAAAGTAACCATATTATAACTTTTAATACTGTACGTGTGTCTTTATGAAAGTTGGGAAACTTTCCATAAACATACGAGTCTTTTACACAAAAGATAAGATTTTTTAATCAAGTATTCTTACAAAAGCTTTGTCCATGAGTATATGAAGTCAGAGTGTTGACTACTCCACATGCAAGGTGATTTTCTTGTTAAGATTAAAAGTACTTCAATTGAAAATTTTCAAGTTTGACTTGCATAACCTCTGAGAACTTCTAAATAAATATCAAATGTTTTCTTTCCATAAAACTTTATATTTTATCTGTTATTTTCTCTACTGTAAATTATACCTGTTTGAAATGTGCAGAAATTGTTTTCAACAAGAAGACATCACATAGGCTTATTTAGGCTCATTGAGTGGAATATTTGGATGACTCTGATCTTTGTTTATGTGTTTATCCTCTTCAAAGAACATACATAAATAAATTGGCCAACTGGCTACATAATTATTTCTAATTCCAATCAAGATATATTTCAAATAATAACATTATTACCATTATAAGTGATACTAAAACATTTTCATTGTTTGATCCACACAAGATCAATGATGGATTACTGCATCAAACAAGATGGCAACCTTCACGATCATCGCAATATAAGTAGGAAGAATTCCTGTTATCTGTTAAAAAAAATTATCACCCAAATTTTTTTGCAAACCCTGGCCACACCCACTTTTTTTTTGTCCAAATATGCAGATGGCAATCACCATCAGAAAGTACTTCGTAAGTCCTAGCAAAACATTTATTTTTTATATGTAAAAATTGTTACTCACCTTTAATTATTATACTATGTGTTTGTTACACTTTCAACAGATTTATCTAATTCAATTTGATGAATAGAAAATACTAATTGTATGTAATGACAACCTTGCTAGAACACAAGATAAACAAAGATTAGAAATACTTTTAACATATTTAACCTTTAGTTTTTTATTTTAGTCGTTCTTACATTTATTCTAGTGCTTGCAGTAATCGTAGGAATAATATTTTGGTGTGCAATATGTATGTTTATCTTGTTTTGATTTCTAACATTGGTTTTGTGCATTTTACTATTTCTTTACTTGCGTCACATGTACACAACAATTTTGATCAGTGTTTTTCTTTTTTTTATAATTGTACATTTTTAAGAATAATGAACAGTACGTGATTATTATTTGGTATGATATTTCTTCATACTTATGATCATCTGCATTAGGTCTTTGATGTTATTTTCAATAAGCTGATAAATAGAACAACATTTTCTCTTGTTTTACACTTTTAGGACTCTGAATTGCATGATGAAAAACAGCTTAGGGCCAATTCCTGTAGTGGCCAGTCCCAGAAAAGCAAGTGGGCAATGTTTCTTGATGACTGTACCCAAGAAAACAGTTCAGTTGGAGACAACACAGAAACCTTTAAGTGTGTAATGCATCAGAAAAAAGACGTTTTGTTAGAAAAAAAATCAGCTATTAACACTGACAGCTGCCATGTTATCACTAAGAGGTAATTTAATTTTTAAAAAAAGGGGGGGGGCATTTAACTCATTGAAATTACCCCTCATCCACAGTTTAAAGACAGAAAATTTAGTTGAAGAGTAATATAAGTCTTCATATCCAACAAAAGTTTAAAAATAATTTAACACAAACCACTTTATCAGACAAACAATTCAACAAGGTTATAATTATAACCAAAACAAATCTGTCAAAGAAGAAATCTGCTCTTAAGTTTCCAAAGCTTAAACATGTCTAGTTATTTTATAGAAAATAATTACAAGCCTTTAGGTTTATTCTCGTAGGATTTAAACCAGTTATCCACTCTTCCTAAACATATTTATATATATATATATATTTCCTGTATTAAGGGGACCAAAGCTGTACACTGTTTTCTAAGTAGGCATCACCAAAGTAAATATAAAAACTTTGTTTTCAAATTTAAAATTCCTCTAAATAGAACTGATATCTCAGTTGTTTTTTTTAAACACAACAGAGGGGTTTGGGGTTTTACAAATAACAACACTTGAATCCTTTCTTTCTTTCATAGCACCAGTCGTTCTCTCGGGCAGGAATTTCTTTCCTATTTTCTATACCTCAGATGTATAACTTTACATTCTTCAGTAATAAAACTGACCTTGTACCCTTTTGAATGAGATACACATGACAGACATAAGTTGGTGAATCTGTGTAAATCGTGGCTGTAAAGGAAGACTTTTGCAAAAGATTGTTGTGTTAACCTAGGTTAATGTACAAAGCCATTTGATTGTGTTATCGTTACATTCATAGGCTACAAGTATTATATCTAAAATCAATAAATATTTGATTTTAAAAAGGGTAAAAGATATTATTGGTATTAAGATAACTTGCATGTACTTGTAAATATAGTTAATAAACTCAAAAATGTTAATCTTAAGTTAACTCTGGGCACATAAAAAACTTGATCTCACACTATTTTTTTTATCGAGTCTTTTAAAAATTGGTACACTATTTACTAAAATGTAGCCACACCCTCCATGTCATTCTGAACCAATAGATTCTGATTTTACATTTCTAAGTATAAACATTAAAAGACTAAACTGTTTTCAATTTATTTAAACTACTCGTACATGTTTGGCTGTTTTAAAAAACATAAATTGGAGATTTTTTTCTAATTTTCTAAATGAATTTTATAGTTTTATTAACTTTAGAATAATTTTAAAAAGTATAAAATATCTTCCTAGTCCATAACTTATTTAACTTTAACTTTTGCCCATTTAAAATAACCTGGAAAATTTTTAAATAAGTAGAAGCATAAAAACAGATCCCAGAAAACTTTTAAATGACCAAATTAATTTTAACTACTATCCACTTTTTTCAGGGTGAGACTTAAAGATACTTCCAGTTCTTTGATTTAACATACATGTGCCCATTTAAAAGTTAGTTCAATCTGTACCTGATGATGCCTTTACTGGCAAAACGATGGTCATAATAATGAAATATTTTTGAAACGTATAGTTGTCCTAGTTTTCCTTAACTCGTTGATTGTGGCTGGGATGTGTATTTCCCAGTGCACCGTGAAATATATGTATCAGCCACATTGAATGGGGTAATTTCATAAAAAATTATCAGTTACCTTTTTAAATTAGGGGCTTGCAACAGGCAACATTACTGTCCAGCATACAATGCCCACCCAGAAAATGAACATTTGTCCTTTGTTGTCATTTTCTACAATAAGACTGTACAAAAACCTGTTCACAGTAATTCACAAGATATTTTTATTGAAGTCAATCATACAGTTTTGTTTTCTTGCTTACTTTTGCCACTAATTAAGCATAGAGATCAAAATTTTTCAAATGATTATATTCAACTGTAGTTATTTGTAAGAAATTAAATAACTTTAAATATTTGACTACAGTTTAAAATTTGAACAGCTAGAGATATCTTCTATATTGTATTTAAAACCGCTTTTCTTTACATTAAGTCCCCTGCTGGAATGGTGGGAAGTCTATGGATTTACAATGCTAAAATCAGGGGTTTGATTCCCCTTGGTGGGCAAAGCAGATAGCCCAATGTACTTTAAATATTTGGGACTACAGTTTAAAATTTGAACAGCTAGAGATATCTTCTATATTGTTTTTAAAACCGCTTTTCTTTACATTAAGTCCCCTGCTGGAATGGTGGGAAGTCTATGGATTTACAATGCTAAAATCAGGGGTTCGATTCCCCTTGGTGGGCAAAGCAGATAGCCCAATGTAGCTTTGCTGTAAGAAAAACACTCTTTAGATTAAACTAAAAACATAATATGAAAATTGTAACTAAAACAGCTGTTTTTTATATCAGTTTTAACAATGTAATATATTAATATACTGTAAATAATTTCTTGAATTTACCTAAACTTATGAAGTTCTTGATCCACATGTTGAAAGTTTACAAGAAGTTAGATACCACTAGAATAAGATGACCATATTACACCCGAAGAAGCCAGACCAATGTTCTGTTGAAATATATAGTATGATTCCCCCCAAAATAAACCACCTTATTATGTTTATAAATCATTGTTTGCCAATTTATTATTATAATCAATCCAATTAACTATAAGTATGAGTGTTTTTATGAGTAAGTGTCATTAATTTAAAAAATAAAAATCATCTGTTACAGATGGAATGAAGAATCTGTTTTTAATCCAGCTAAGAAGATGAAATTAAGTAAAACATCGAGCAGTGAAATCACGAATGTGTTGTCGCTAATTCAAGATGATGATGTTCATTTTCCTGCACATCCTATTTAGAAAAAACATCTAGCTTGAATAGAACATTTAATAATGACTCTTTGAATGATGATTCAGGCCACTTTGATAAAATGCATCTAACTTCAAAAGTAACAAGAAGTCATGATGAGGCTGTTCACAACTCTTGCAATGTATCTCATTTAAATAACTTCAAGTTGGATGAAAAGAAAACCTCTGAATATACCAAACAGAATAAAAAAACTCGGATAAAGCCTTCTAAATGGGGTAAATTTTTAATGTCCGATGACCAAGATGATGATGATATATTTTCTTTTGATCAAGACACTGGTTTTGTAACAACATCAAGTAATAATTGGCTTTCCAGAGATACATCAAACAAGTGGTCAGTAAGTTTATACAGTGAAGACAAGAAAACCTCTTCAGATTCTAACCCTGAAATTGTAAAGAGTAACTTTTCTCTAGAATTTGACTTTTAGTTGAGTGACAGTTGTGAACTGAATTTCTAACTTTGCTACATGTAGTTTGATATTTAATTTTGATTGTCATTATTTAATTAACTTGAATATTTTGCTATGTTATGCTATTGTTATTTTCACTGTATAAAAGAATAAACTATACGTGTGCAACCATAATACTAACTCGTGAATTATTCCTGGAAAACTAAAAGTTTGAAAACAGATATTAAACCACTTGCTTAAGGATTTATTTATAAATAATCATACAGTTTAAACGTATATACAAGTCTTTCAGTTTTTGTATCCTAATTTTTGTAATTCAGTGGCTTATTACGATGGAAATATTTGAGAAGGGAAGAATTGTACGTAGTAGTTGATCAGCAAACATATGTGGGGTCTCATTGTATTATGAGTTTAATTGTATTTAAAAAGAACAAATATCAAGTTAAACTGATCACTTCAAAACCCTGTGGTTCTTTCTTATGGTGTTCTTTAAATATATTAACATTACTATATTACTTTTAACCTGAAATGTACAAAGAAAGTCGTAGTAAGTTATGGTAATAGAAAATTTTATTTGATATATGTTCCACTGTACTTTTTTATTATTGATACCAACATGCTTATTCTTAATTCATGTAATGAAAATTTGTGACCGATATTTAAGCACTTCATTAATGTGAAGTATATAAGAGGATTTAATGGAACATATTACTTATAAAAAGTATGAATAAAATCCCATATTTAAAAATGATTATATCTTAACAACTACTTGTTCTAGGGTAACAAATTTTTACCAGAGAAACATCAGGAATCACAAGTTTTATTCAGAAAGGCTTTGATGAATTGTTTTTAAAACCATAGTATACTTCTTTCAGTTTCCCCATTTTCAACAATATGTAGTCCACGATTTTAATAGAATGCGTGTCAGTGTTTAGGACATTGTGAGAGAGAGCCAATGGACACTGTCCAGAATAGATGATGCTTGCAGTAGTATCATTTAGGGAGAGGTTTGATTGAAAATAGTATAAAGCATATCAAACCCCATTATTACAGTTTTTGAAACATCCTGTACTCTGACCAAACTTTTATGAATAAAATTTATGATTTACAAAGTGCCTCTGGGGAAATTTATGGTTTACAAAGTGCCTCTGGGGAAATTTATGGTTTACAAAGTGCCTCTGGGGAAATTTGTGATTTACAAAGTGCCTCTGGGGAAATTTATTTCTCTTAGGACAAGGTAATTTTTAATATGTAGTCATTGAAAATTATGTTTTTTTATAATAACATTGTATAACAAATATTAAAGTAAAATGTTAACTGTTTTTTATCACCTGTTAGTTTTTAATTCAATAGAAATTTGAAATGGCCTAATGATAATATTTTCACTCTCAGAGTGTCCGTTACAGTTATACTAATTTTTAGTACGATTTAAGACTGTCACACAGGTTTAATTAATAGGTGGTGATATATTTGATTAATTCAGATTTACAAAGACACTGAATTCAAATAATTAATATCAATAATAAATTTGTATCACTTAAGATTGAAAACTGTCACACACAGACTCTAGCCCCCCAGTGGCACAGCGGTATGTCTGCGGACATACAACGCTAGAAACCGAGTTTCGATACCCGTGGTGGGCAGAGCACAGATAGTCCTTGTGTAGCTTTGTGCATAATTAAAAAAAAAAACACATAATAATTAAATATTTTTGAAACGTACGGTTATCCTAGTTTTCCTTAACCCGTTGACTGTGGCTGGGATGTGTATTTCCCAGGCGCAAAACAAGTTTAGAGATATATATATAACCTATCCTCGTACGATAACTTTTACATCCCAAGTATCAGCCAAATAGCACTCTGTACCCTTTCTAACAATTGAATGTCCTATCTAAGGTAAGAAGACCAAGACTGATACAGTACTACAAATGTGATCTAACTGATAACTTGTACAGTGACATTATAATTTTTTTAGACTCATATTTACAACCTAAAATACTATTTGCTGCCACTAGCAAAAAGCACATCGTTTGATTGGCTTAAGAGATGGCTAGGAAATATTTATTAATTATATTTTAGTTTGTTTGTTTTTAATTATGCACAAAGCTACACAAGGGCTATCTGTGCTCTGCCCACCACGGGTATCGAAACCCGGTTTCTAGCGTTGTAAGTCCACAGACATACCACTATGCCACTGGGGGGCTATATTTTAGTATTCATTAATCTTAAAGTTCATGACAAAAATTAATGCAATGATTTACATAAAATTGATAAATATATTTGCACACTACCGTCCATGTAAATTTGTATCTACCTTGATTCCTTAACATATAACCAGGTGAATACACTATTATCAGTTAATATAGTCTAACAACTTGGCCATAATAAATTAGGAAACAATATATATATATTTTTTTTTAAGATCATTATTCTGGGTGAGGTAAACTACAATGATTAAAGACAAATATTTGGTTTACTACATTGAAACAATTTCATTTTAAAGCTTGCTAATAAAATATTTTACATATTGAAATGTGATAGTATACATATTTGTATAATTCACCAAATTTTAAAGACCCGAAATGTGGTTTAACATATGAAAATAATTTTTTATACAAAATGTTTTACGAAATTATAATTAGGGAGTCAAACGTCAGGTAAAGCTCAAAATTTAAGCTCCAGTCTTCATATGGTTATGCATAGATTTCAATGATTAAATGCATTAAAACAATTATAAGAGTACATCTAGATAATAAATGGTGGTCTAGAGGTTAATGAACCCCAACTTGCAAACTCATGAACAACAGAATAGCCGTGTAGTGAGAATTCGGCTGAAAAGTTTGGTATATATATCTTTATCCAAACAATGTTATACTTGCATATGAGATAATGCAAAAGACCGAAGTGATTAAATAATGACAAAAACGAATAAACTGTGCAGATATATGAATTCTAAGAACTTATAAATGAAAGTAAAAATTGGTGTAATAATATGCAAGCCACACTATATCTGCTATGTTCAGAGCCGATGACAATACCTTTCGCACTATTAGACCCACTGAGATAGGATAAACGTAATTAATAGACGAGACACTATTTATATCAGCTACTTGAAAAATAACTGTTTCGGTATGAACTAGAACTTGGAGGAGAAAGAAGTCGTAAGTTGCGCTGGTGCTAAACTGTAAAAACTAAACTAGGTTTAACCCTTTAGTATATCGAATTTGATCTTAAAACTATCTTTTTCATATCTGTCTTTCAATTTCCAAAGTGTGTAGCTCTCTGCTTCTTCAGGTATTAGGTTAAAGTTAATACAAGTCCAGTCTTTTATTGCTTTATTACAAATGAGCTTTTAGTATAATATTTGTTTATGCATAGTAAACTTTAAATCTAACATTGGAACTATCTATGAGGGTCGGGAAATAACGCGTTACTTTGGTTTACTATACGTTTGTGAATATATATATATATCATAAAAATAATTAAAAACTTTTAATAATGTATAAAAAGAAAAACATAGCTTATAATTATGATTAAATAAACTTCTTACCAGATTATTTTTTCAGGTACAATTTTTCCCACTTCGTGTTAACCAGAAAGTAAGAAATTTTGTAACTTTTTAAATAAAATTTGTAAATAAGCTTTTAAAAATAAAACTTTATTATAACATGATGCTATATGATTGAGGTTTTATTGTTTAATAATAATAATAGTATATTAAGATTATCAGCTCATTTCCACTAACTGTTTGGAACGTCAACTATTACTTCTACGGTCAGTGCACGTGGAATTACACTTTTCGACATAGATTATACGAAGTGCAACGTGTCGCAGCCGTCGACATCCAAGTGTTGAAGAAGTTCACCAATCAACGATGGACAAATGTGTAAAGAGACCAATCCCATGTCGACACGACTTACTCCTGAAACACATATATGCAGCCATTCAGTCGCGTGTTGAAGAATAATCCAGAGAGTCATAGAATTAAGAGTGTTATTGTGTGTATTGGTTTGAAAGATTAATCAGTTAACTTGAAGTAATAACGATTTGGTTTGGAAGTTTTTAACAGTTATCCTCATAAGAGGTAAGATTTAAATACTTATTACTTAGTTTGTTTGAATTTAAACAAATGAATAGCTTAGCACTAAAATTCGTAAAAAATGGAGAAGCCTAAGCTTAGACTTACGTAATGAACAATGAATGAGTTGTAAGCTAGGCTTGAGGTGACCTTAGAAAAGTTAGTTCTATTATTTAATCTTTTGATTAAGCAGGGCTTTATGTTGCTATTCACTTTCCACTTATACTTATAGGAATAAGTTTCAAGGATTAATTCCCGAAAGTGCATAGTTAGAAATGCTAAATTGCTCTATTAGTATTGTAACTATAACTTGGTATAAGTATAACATTGATTCTAAGTCTAACCGGTCAGTTATATTTATTACAATTTGTATTGTATAAATACAAGTAAATCGAAGTATCCTCTGTTCACTAGCATTGTTTTTGTATTGAAAGTGTTATTTTACACTATTAAGTTTTATACTTAGAATTGACTTCTTCAATCTGCTATAGCATTGAATTTGAAATGACTTTGAGGTACTCACAGAAGTCTATTTAAAAATCTTTGTATTTACGTGTGTTTAATAATTGACTACTATCATAGAAGTAGAACTAGAAGGGGACAAAAAGTTGGGTGTCACTAATGTAGAATATCATTTTGCTCTTATGAGGAAAAAACTGACCATGGAATGTCTGGTTAGTTGTACATTATTTAACTTTTGTTCCACTCCTTTATTTTGTAATTGTCTGATGAAAACTGCGTAGATGATACTTTTCAATCTAAAGTATCAATCTACAGTGAAATGCAGTTTACAGGTCCACAATTTTTTCAGGAAATTATATTTACACTTTATTAAAAGCAATTTTTAATTGCTTTAATTTCAGATATTGGGCTTGGTTTGAAAATGAAGTTAGTCACAAGATTAGTGTCTTTGTGCCTCCTGGTGAGTGCTCTGTGCACTGCCAAGAAGGAAGATGATTCTAAAAAGGACAGTGTAGGGACAGTTATTGGTATTGATTTAGGAACGACTTACTCGTGGTAAGTAATGTTTCTAATGCTAAATAAATTGTCTCATGTACAAGTTTTTGTTATAAAAAAAATTACTTTTATGGAGTTTTTAGGAAAAAAAATCTTGCCATATGTTTATGTAAAGTGTATTCAGGTACTTCATATATAGGCTATTTTGTAGCATGAAACAGCATATCTTCTTGTCATAAGTGCTAATTTAAAGAAATTGAAGTCCTGCTATTGTTCATGTAATTGTGACTTGAGATACACAAAGTTTGTTAATTAATATGTGCATTTTTCCAGCACTTAACTTGATCCGAACAATGGAAGGGATGGATTTTAGCACTTATCTTGATTTTCATGAAAGTTGTGACAAATTCTTTACTTTCTGTTCATGAAATTTTTTTAACACCTAATAAACAATTTACATAACTTAAATTTACTATGAAACTAAATGGGTATCATACATTTCTTGTTGGTGAAGGTAGAACTGGTTTACTGAAGTACTGTTAACAAAGCAAGAAATATAATACTTGAAGTATTGTACAAAATGTAAGTTTGAAGATTTAAAATTCCAACTTGTTATTTTAATTATTCCTTCAAAATAAAGTAACTTATTAATTTTTCATCATATTTGATACATTTTACAATGTGTTGGCGATTGATGACAGTTCAGTCTTGAGACATTTGGTCTTTAACGTAGAAGAAATAAACCAATGCAACACTAAATGTAAGTCTGCTCTTTTTTACAGTGTTGGTGTTTTTAAGAATGGTAGGGTTGAAATCATTGCTAACGATCAGGGTAACAGAATTACGCCGTCTTACGTTGCCTTCACGCCCGATGGTGAACGGCTCATCGGAGATGCAGCAAAAAAATCAACTGACAACCAACCCCGAGAACACGGTATTTGATGCCAAACGTTTGATAGGCCGAGAATGGGGTGATACCATGGTACAGAAAGACATTAAGCTTTTCCCATTTAAGGTAAGATCACCACGTGGTTAGTTGTCATCATAAGATTAACTGGAATTTGTTTAGTGGTTGTATGACAACTAGTTAGTTTCCTTATAGTTTGAGGATACAATTATTATTATTTTTTTCCCCTAGTTAGTTTTAGTGGTTAGTTGTCATCATAAGATTAACTGGAATTTGTTTAGTGGTTGTATGAGAACTAGTTAGTTTCCTTATAGTTTGAGGATACAATTATTATTATTTTTTCCCCCTAGTTAGTTTTAGTGGTTAGTTGTCATCATAAGATTAACTGGAATTTGTTTAGTGGTTGTATGACAACTAGTTAGTTTCCTTATAGTTTGAGGATACAATTATTATTTTTTCCCCCTAGTTAATTTCCTACCTTGTCAGTGTTATTAGTTTTCTTTCGTATAAGTTACGGTAGATTAGTACACATTTCATAGAAGTTTAATTTAAACTTTTATATAAGGATCAAAGTAAATTTAAAAAAAAATGGATTTTTTCATAATTTAACTTAACATGATCTTGAGAGCCTGATTACGTAACATTTAGATGTATAAACAAACTCATTGTAATATATAATTGGTTCTATTTTATTTGTACGCATGAGGGATGCATCTATATTTTTTAAATTTATTTTCAGGTAATTGAGAAAAACAATAAACCTCATATTCAAGTTGACACTTCTAAAGGAGTAAAGGTCTTTGCTGCCGAGGAGATTTCTGCTATGGTCTTGTCAAAAATGAAAGAGACCGCCGAGGCATACCTGGGTAAAAAGGTGACCCATGCCGTTGTCACGGTGCCGGCGTACTTCAATGACGCCCAGAGACAGGCTACAAAAGACGCGGGTGTTATTTCCGGGATGACTGTAATGAGGATTATCAACGAGCCAACGGCTGCTGCTATCGCATATGGTTTAGATAAGAAAGAAGGAGAGAAGAATATTCTTGTTTTTGATTTGGGTGGTGGCACTTTTGATGTCTCGCTCCTAACCATTGATAACGGTGTGTTTGAAGTAGTGGCCACAAATGGAGATACACATTTAGGTATGTACAGAATTAGTTGGGGGGGTAAATTGTTTTTGTTTTGCAGTTAGTGTAAGAAAAAATATTATTTGGGTATGAATGTCTGTGTATTTTGGATGTTGTTAAAAGTTTTATTTTTAACTTGGTATTTGATATAAATGTTAGTGAATTTAAAAAAAAAAAATTAAAATTATAAGTAAAGTAGTACGTATTAATAAACTACTAGTATTTACTTTACTTAGTTATTCTTTACTTACTTACTTTATTTTACTTT
>NW_013666274.1:80988-90535 GCF_000517525.1 Limulus polyphemus
TTGTTAGTTAAAGTTTTTATTTTACGTTAGTTTATTAGTATAATAATTAGTTAGAGTTAATTAAAAAAAAAAAAAAATTTTAAATGAAAAATTAGGAACTAGTTATTAAAACACTTGTATACTTTTTACTTAGTATTTACTTCTTTATACATTTTTTCCTAATTTTGTAGGTGGAGAGGATTTTGACCAGAGAGTCATGGACCATTTCATAAAACTGTATAAAAAGAAAACTGGCAAGGATATCAGGAAAGACAACAGGGCTGTTCAGAAGCTTAGACGAGAGGTGGAGAAGGCTAAACGTACGCTGTCTACTGCTCATCAAGCGAGGATTGAAATCGAATCCTTCTTTGAGGGTGAAGACTTCAGTGAGACTCTCACTAGGGCAAAGTTTGAAGAGTTGAACATGGTATGTTGGCTGTAAATATCTTGTTTGCAATTGGCTCGTCAGTTACTATGGAATTGGCGAAGTTAAAAAAAATATTTTGCTGAAAACTTTCTATAATATACTGTTCTGCTAAACCATCATCGTAAAAGTTTGGTTTCAATTGTGATGAATTCCCCATGGTCTTCAGCTTATCTAACTTTTATTTTTGTTCTATTCAATCACTGTCTTTATGTACTAGTGCCTAGTAAGAGGTTAAGTTCCATGTCTTTCAGTTACCAAAATATTTAAATTGTTTAGACCTTTCTAACATTGAGATGAATTATTTATTTATCTTTTTTTAGAGGACACTATCCTTATATCATTAACTAAGAAATGAAAGTGATATAAAACAGGATATTGCTAAGTTTTGTTTTTAAATGTACATACCATTAGTTTTATATTCTTCCATTTTATCATACTGATTATAAAACAAATTGTGTGTTTTTTTTCAATATTTGTAAACTACAATATCTTCTATTTGGAAACTCCATGAAATCAGTCGCATTTCCTTAAATAATCGAAACTGAGCAAATGTTATCTTCTTTACGTGCCTTCAGATATTTATTTTTTCTTGTTTCGTATTATTATTATTATTAATTTAACTTAAATTTTTTGTCTTTAAGGATCTTTTCCGTTCAACAATGAAACCTGTACAAAAAGTATTGGAAGATGCAGACTTACAGAAGAAAGAAATTGATGAGATTGTTTTAGTGGGTGGTTCTACACGTATTCCCAAGATTCAGCAGTTGGTCAAAGAATTCTTCAATGGCAAGGAACCAACTCGTGGAATCAATCCTGATGAGGCTGTGGCTTACGGTGCCGCAGTTCAGGCTGGTGTGCTCAGTGGAGAAGAGGATACAGGTACGGAAAAAAATAATGCTGTTTGTAATTGTATTAATCGTATGGATAATTGGCTCGGTCATTTTGACTAATCTCATAACCATTGTGAAAATACTTGCATTTAGTATATTAAATGGTACTAAATCACTAATGAATTTATCTACTTTTCCTGCTAACCTATAAGTAGATTAGAAAAAACTTGCTTTTACAGTGATGTTTTACATCCAAACACATTTGGCTCCTACAACAAATTGACCGTTACTGCTCAAACAGAACTATCACGTGATTTGTGGTGTACAGTCTCAATTCTTTACTGATTATACATGCGTCCAATAGCAGTTTCAGAGAGAATTGGACATTTCTTAAAAGACTGTTTGTGTGTCTGTGGGAGGGGTGTTTCCATGAGGGTTAAACAAATGTAGAAACATCTCTGTAAATGACATTAATTTTTTTTGTTTTCTTTGTACAAAAGTAACCAGCATGTGTCACCATTGTAAATTCTGTCTATTTGGATGCTAAAATAATTCAAAACAGAACTAGATTTGGTTTGGAGTGTATTGCTTTTGCTTTTAAATGAAATTTTAATTAATGTTTTAACTTTAATACAGTGTAAAAGGAACTGAACAGAATTACCAAACATTTTTTTTGTAAGTCTGTGTCAAATTACACATTACAACCTGGAATTGGAAATTAATTTACATTAACACTGCATATCACGTGCATGAGATAACTGGCTTATCTCGGATTTCTCTTTTTCTATAACTTAGGTGAATTGGTCTTGCTGGATGTTAATCCCTTGACCCTGGGCATTGAAACTGTAGGAGGTGTCATGACAAAGTTGATTCCCAGGAACACTGTAATCCCAACTAAGAAATCCCAAGTGTTCTCTACTGCTTCTGATAATCAAAACACTGTTACCATTCAGGTAAATTATCAAAAAACATTTTATGTAAATTTATCACAATGTTAAATGTACCTTGATCGTGCGTTATTTTTCTTTTGTCAGTCAAAATAGTTAAACACCTGGTTGTTTGAGTCAAACTACTGAGTGTTTGTTTTTTCTATGTGTGTTTTTTGCTTAGCTGAACATAAAATTACAGTCTTCCTTCTTATCTTCTAGAGAAATCAATTAAAGGATTTTAATTTAACTTAGTCAGCAATTAAATAAGTTGTTTTACTATGTTATTTAATATTAAACTTGGATTGGAAGTGTAATCTTATTTATGATCTGCCCTCTTTAGGTATTTGAGGGTGAACGACCAATGACAAAAGACAACCATCAACTGGGTAAGTTTGACCTTACTGGCATCCCACCTGCCCCAAGAGGTGTCCCTCAGATTGAAGTTACATTTGAAATTGACGTTAATGGCATCTTGAGAGTATCTGCAGAAGACAAGGGAACTGGGAACAAAGAAAAAATTACAATTACAAATGATCATAACAGACTCACTCCAGAAGACATAGAAAAAATGATCAAAGATGCAGAACAGTTTGCAGAAGAAGACAAGAAACTCAAAGAAAAAGTAGAGGCTAGAAATGAACTAGAATCTTATGCCTATTCTTTAAAGAATCAGGTGAGTGATAAAGAAAAACTCGGTTCTAAGATCACTAATGAAGAAAAGGAAAAGATTGAGGAAGTTTTAGAAGAGAAGATTAAGTGGTTAGAATCAAACCAGGATGCTGACACTGAAGAATTCAAGCAGCAAAAGAAGGAAATTGAAGATGCTGTTGGTCCTATTATTGCCAAACTGTACTCTGGGGCTGGAGGTGCTCCTCCTCCTTCAGAAGAAGAGGATGGTAAAGATGAATTGTAATTTATATGTAGGATGTAATTAAATTTCAGTATAAAAAAAAAAACTTTAAGGTGAGGTCAAGGAGAGTATGTGGAAACATGAAGGTCATCCAATGTGAAAATGTTTCATATGTAAAAGTGAGTAGTGGCAGCCAAGATAGTTCATCCTCATTCCAATCTCAGTCATACAGGTTGCAACTCTGACTTTCCTTGACTTTAATTTCTGAAAAGCAATCACATTTTGGTTGTTGTGTATAAGAGTGTAACATCCGGTTTTTCTTCACATTGATTTTCTTGTGGTCAATAAGTGTTTGGAAGTTGTAATTAATAAAGTAACTTAATAAACAAAAATGTACACTTAGTTGTTTCAATGTTTATTACAAGTACTTGATAGGTATATGTTTAATACTTGAGGCAAAAGTAAAATGTTTTGAAATTTATGTGACTCACTTGGAGTGTTTATGTAGCCTAAGTGACTTGCTTTCAAAACTGTCAAATGTGTTCTGTTCGTTTAAATACTTGCAGAATTAATTCTTCTATACACAAGTATACAATTATATCCTCTCAAACTAAAATCGTTGTGAATTTTGTTACTTTATTTGGATTTGAATCTAAGTTTATGTTCATGAAATTTAAAAATGTAAGGAGTGCAAAATAAAATTTCCTATTATGAATTTGGAACAACTATCCTATTTTGACTTTTGTTTTATTTATTCATTGTGATACAGACGTGGACACTGTCAAATTATACACACACACACACACACACACACACACACACACACACACACACACACACACACACACACACACTTTATAAAAGAAATTATTTGCATTACACTAACATGAATAGAATCCGAACTCCATCAGTTTACTCCATTTTGTTATAAAGGTTGTATTTTAGGACGGTTAATTGAAAATATAAGTTTTAAATAAATATTAAACACCATAGCAATGGTTAGGCGAAATTTTGAGGTATGGGATCAAAAAATTGTGGAGGAGAAAAACTACAGTAACTAAATATTTGTTTCAGGCTACGAGGTTAAAAAAAAGTTCTATTTTGATAGGTGTTCTTAGCATTTATTAAAGTTTATTGGACTGTAGAAGAGGTACTTTAACATGTTTAACGTTTAGAAGCTGTTAATGGAAACTTTTTAGGATTTCCTGTAGTCACGAAGGTAAATGGTAAAAATCATTTCTGGATACATGTATCATCAACAGTACAAGGTTCATATTTTAAAACTGACAAGTTCGTGTAACTTGAAACGGTCAATATGCTTAACTACAAAAGATGTCGGATTAAATGATGCATGATTGGTCAAATGCTCGCAACTTGGTGTATTTCGAAGTATTCTGCATTTTGACTGACACTTTTCTAACACAATACCATTCATTACTGGTAGGGTACACATATGGGATTATCTCGAGTGATTTAATATTTCACACGTAGTAATAGTCAATGCAAAGTATTAAAAAAAAAGGGTGGGGTGAAATTATTCGTTTCGTAATAAAATTTAGCGGGAACTTCACCTGTAAACAGTGAGCTAAATTGAAATATTGATGACATTTTTTAGCCAATTAGTCTATAAAACCATAGGCTCACTTAAACGTTGGTATATTAATAATTTAGAAAAGTGTGCTTAAAATGCCAGTTGATTGACAGGGTCCCTGTCGGAATTTTAGGGTTAATGCACAATTATGAGAGTAGATGCACGTAAATACGCTAGGGAACACAAGACTAAGCATACGTTTTCAGTACATTAAGTGTTAATTGAATTAAACCTGTATTGCCCTATCCTAGCATCGTTAAAATAAAAATGTGCAGGATTTATAATATTTCTCGAAATATATACAAGCTGCGTAACTGAATATTTCCACCAGTACACCAAGAAGTTTTAAAACAGATTACTAGTGTAATTTGTATATGTTTCAAGGTAGTTTTAATGGCATTGTTTGCGGGCTGACAGAATTGGTGTGGTGATGAATCAACAAAAACAAATAACATTGAAACCATATTAGATGCTTAGAATCAGCGTTGATAAGGTTATGAATTATATCTGTTCACTCCGCTGAAAGAGCTGTTTTCAAATCTTTAGTGTCTGGTGTCACTTGACAGAATGTTGTACATCTGTACATGCTAAATGGGATCGAAGACCAGAAGACTTAAAGGATCCACACGTTATTGGTCCACTGGACGAGTTTTTGGCATCATTGAAAGCAAACTATTTTGTGCCCTGCTATGAATCGAAACGTATCTCATTGGGTATCTAATATTTAAGCTGGTTCTATGAAATGTTTCTAAAGGTCAATACATTGAAATTGTGTCCAGTTGCTACTGCAAACTTGTAATTCAATCTCAGAGCCTATATCTTATAAGTGTAGAGAGTCAGAACTGACAGACAGCACTTGCCTGTTTATGTCATAAATGATGGTCAGCTTTGTCTAGGAGTTCAAACGACTGCGCCATTGATTTGAAAGTATTTCCATATTATTCTAACAACGCTATGAGACTCACAGAAATATGGACCAACTTAGGGGCCAGGAACATTCAGAAAGAGACCTGCAACAAATCATATCTTGGCCATGGTAAACGAAGACATTAAAGCAAGTTACCATATGCAGCACCTAATGACTTCTGTGTTATTAGACTGTTGAAATGGGTATTGAGAAACAGATGTTCTCATACAGTAGATGGATTATGGAAAATTAACAGGAGAAAGAGTGTGCTCTAAACATAACAACCTTATGATTGGGCCTTGTGCAATGGAAATCATGCTGTTGCGCTACTGTCAAGATAGTTGTCAGATGGAACATGGTGGCATAGACTCTAACAACATGGTGAGGCTCCAAAATCATTTTAGCATAACGTACTCAAACATTATAAATTCTAGCCTAAAGTAATTACAAAATTAACACTAAAAATCTCAGGTATTCATTTGAGAGTTTTTTCTTCATCTTGTTGGGCCTATTGGTTAGCGTGCTTGGACAGTGATTCTAGGGTTCATAGTTGCGGCTTATTGGCAGAAAAATGTTCTCTGCATTTCGTGGACGTGAGAGTGCTATAAAAATGATGGTCAAATCTCACTATTCGATGAAACAATAGCAGTCCAAGATTTAGTTGGTACTGTTGAGTGACTATATGCATTTTCTTTAGTACATCAATTCAAAGTAAGACAGCTATCGTGGATGGCCCTTTGTGTAGCTTCCACAAAATTTCTAAAATGAGCAAATTTTTTAACTAGTTGTAGTCATGATTAATAGCCTAATTACTAACTAGTTGTTATCCTATATTCAAGTTGCTAATCTGACGCCTGTAACGGGAGTATGGGCTTAGTCGTTAGGTTCGACTTTACATTCGTTACAAAGAAATGTATTTGGATTTAGGGTCGTGCTTTCGCGAACGGATCACACAAGTCACCAACTTGAGGAAGTTTTAGTGTGGAATAAAGAACTCACACGGAGACAACTGAATACAAATCAAATAAGCTCTTTATTTGTATAGGGTTGAAAAGTTCATTTATATCGAAACTCCCAAAGTTATCTTGAAACTACACTAACCCTAAATCATTGAATTACTGTAGATGCTCATGAATAAGACCTGTTATGTCCAATAACATAGACACAACATTAGTTAAGTTATCAACAAAGGTAACACGAGAAAATCTCTCGGTCATAATCTATATAACTGCATTAACAATTCTTCTAAGATATCGTTCAGTAGTTTCAGTATACGCATTATCAAGCCTACTATTTCTTTAGTACAGTTGGTATTCTTCGTTTTTCCCTATTTATATATTGGCACAGCGGTATGTCTGTGTACTTACAATGCTAGAAATTGGGTTTCGATACCCGTGGTGGGCAGAACACAGATATTCCATTGTGTAGCTTTGTGGTTAATTACAAACAAACTTTATACATTATTGAACCTTAGGTGAAATACTTTTAGACTAGATTAGAAATAGCATACTTACAAGGAGTTTGTATGGCGAACTTGTAAATTTTGGATTACTACCATCTTATTCTAGAGTTGGACCAGGTCCTCGGAGCAACTTGATAAGTGTGGAGAAGTCGGAAACACGGAATTATATACACAATTTTTAGTGTTTTTCTGGTTGTTCAAGAAGTTTAGTAGATCTACTTTAAAAAACAGTTTTTAACTCGATTGGTACAAGTGGGATCTTCCAGTAACAAGTGAACTATTCCATCAGGCTGTAACCAAAATCCACTTTATTATTGGTCCTTACATAATTTATTTCTGTCCCTTATCTAATATCTTTGATGAAATCATCCAAGACATTTACCTTTAATCACCGTCCAGTTAACTGCTTAATTTTGGGACATTGGTTCATTTTTACATGTGTTTTATCTAACTCTTGGGGTTTTCTCAACATGTCTGTCTGGCTCGAGGATTGGTAGCTGTGAATTTTTACACCTCTGAGGTCACGACTGAATGTCTCTGGCTAACACCTGTGATGGGCTTCAAGGCTGTAGCCTGTATCTTCCTTATTTGGTACTGTGGCTCACAAGTGTCCACGTTTTTCTTATAACATTTTCGATCTGCTGATTTCTCCATACTATACGTTAAAAATAATTAAAATGTACTTCTTGAAAACTATTAAATATGTATATATTTAGTATTTGTATTCCACAGATACTTCACGCCATCTTTAGAGAAGCTCTGAGAAGAAATATGTCCGAGTTCCCCAATCATCACAAATAAAGCTATCCTCTCCGGCCCCTGGTTAACTGTAGAGATTCATAATGGCACCCTTTAGCTAAATATGTGATAGATATTAACAAAACTCAGTCCCCTTAGTCAACCTAACATAGAAGTCAACAAATAGTTTGTTGATTCGAGATATAAAGGGTTACTCCATATTGCCATCAATAACACCCAGGATTGAAGCCAATTCACTACTAAACTAGATGTGTGGAGTTGGGCTTTTGTGTAGTGTTAATTATATGACTGCTTCTGTTCCAGGTCCGTTCTAGATTTTTAATTTTTTATAACTTAGTTTATTTTCTTATTTCTATTAGCGGTTGCATTAGACATTGTTTTCATACAGTGGCTCACTTCAACTAGAGTTTGGAGCAAAAAAGTCAGCAATCAGTTAGTTGATGCAAGTTATAATAAGAGTGACTTCAGCCCAAAGGATAATACACCAGTTTTCAGTCAGGGTCGAATTCCGGGTATGCCCTTACAGAAATAGTCATTCTCAGGACTTCCCTGAAGTTAGCAGCCGAAAGGTAGGATAAAACTAGTTATGATGTAGTAATAAAAAAGCTACTGTTTATAATTAGACTTGAGTGATCGTAAAGGCTATAAATCATGACAGTGATTGACATCCGATCGTCACACTGTAACTACTCTACAACTAGTTTATTTTTATTTCTAATTGTTACTGTTTAACATAAAGTGTTTCGTGGTTCATAATATTCATATCTGAAACACCCCAAACGAGTTTTTCTTCTTTCTTTCTATAAAATAGTACCATTCATTCTGGAAAGTTATCTTCATAATTAAGCATTTTTAGATTTTAGAGGCTTTGGATAGTGGCGGCATCTATACGACAAATATGGGAACTTGAATTTTTCGTCAAGTGAATGCATTCGTTTTCCGACGCCATCTTTTTTAACTCGTTATTTTATTCTAACTGGAATCACACAAACAATGGCACCAGAACTTTTTGTTGCTTTTACCATAAAAACGACCTACACTTGTTATAATTATTGAGCCAAAAACTTATGTAATAAAAGAAAACTAAAACAACGTATAGATTATCCAATTAAGTTACAATATAATTAGTTAATTAATAATTGTATTATGAGCTAAGACTGTTATTAAGTACTTTCTTTTAGCATAAGAAGGTTATAAAAACCGTTAGAACTTATTGATTGATTCGCTAGTTAATATTTACTCTTACCATACACGAATATACCAAATGAATTTGTTGATTTCCTGAATTTAACCTAAAATAAACTCTAAATCTTTTACTGGTAAATAATATTTAATCCATCTAAAGAAGTGAAAATTTAGTTTTTACGTCGTTGCTGCTGGAAAAAAGAGCAAAAAGAAATCGACAAAGTTAACCAATAGATTATCTGTGTTTTTGCAAATCACATTTTTTAGCGTTATAAGCCCTGAGACTTACCGCTGGGACAACAAAGAGCGCATGTATTTGCTTATGTTATCAGTACATCGTGTCGTAATATGAATTATGCTGATTTGTGACTTTGTCTTAAAATTTCCTTCAAAATACGGTCATTTTGTGAAACAGTATTGCATCTTACGCTTTTATAGCATAGCATTATAGCGAACAAAGAAATATTATTGTCTACTTCAGTTGTACTAGTTAAAGTTGTAATTTACTGACGTGACCATCAAAAAAGAAAGCACAAGACCTGTACTTATACCTCGGTCATCTTCGTTGTGTAACTTGATGTTTATTTGGTTGTTTTGAGGGACTTGTATCTGATTTTTTTTTTTTTTT
>NW_013666274.1:91523-116058 GCF_000517525.1 Limulus polyphemus
TCAGTGTATATATATATATATATATATGATACAACAAAGCTTCTTCAAATTGTTGTTGCTTGCAAATAAAAAAATACTTCAGTTTCACTCGGGCGAACGTGCAGTTCACATCATCGTATCGAATTACGTCACGTAGAAACTGCTCGCGAGCATATTTCGTAAAGAATTTGTATTATTATTATTATTTTCGTTATCTTACCTCATCTAACGTAAAAGTTTCTAATTTTTACATTTTACTTACTTTGTAATAATAAATAAAGAATACACATAAAAAACAAAACATATAGTACTTATCTGGGCCCCTCTTTTTTTGCTGTACACGAAACTTAAGCATACTTTTTATACGACTACACCAGGTTTGTTTTAAATTCCTGTTTTATAGTTATGGCATAAAGATGGAATGACATCTTGTCCTTTGTCATCACTTGCTGTCCTGTCACTTGGGGAGTTATCAAGTGAATGCATTGGTGGCTCTATTCTTATTGTTCCTGTCAGGGGCGGATTAAGGCGGGGGCTGTAGTCCCCAGGTCCGGACTTAAAATATGTCCATTATAAAGTTTAGTTTTTTACCTTATCCTTTAATCACGATCGTAATAAGCCCGATAGAAAAAAATTTGCCCCAGACCCGTCTGACTCTTAATCCGCCCCTCGTACCTGTGATAGTAGTCTCGACAGGAACCCTAACTTTCTACTGATAAATTCTAAACTGGAGTTACCACGTTAGTCATTTTCTCACCGATGTACTTCAATAGATGATCATGCTGGAAGATCTTTGGCTTGGATGGCCTGTCCCTCTGGATTTTGTAAACCACTTCTTTGATTCTTTTCAGTACAAGAAAATGGTACTGTGGTTGATCTTCTTCCAATTTTCTGTCTCATTTCTTCTTCATATTTTCTATTCCTTTCTTCTTGATCTTATTTGAATTGTCTGTCTTGTTTTTCTTTAACTTTCTTTAATTGTTTCATCATTTTTAATTGGGTTTCAATCTCGTTTCATGATTGAGTTGTCATTATTTCAAGTTCAAGTTTAGTCAAAGTTCTGTTTTACTTTTTCTAAAATTAATCACATTTTTGAAACCAGTTCGTGAAATGTGTTGTGTCATTGAGAGGTTCTTTTTTGAATTATTATTGAAAATAATTCGAAGTGCAGTCATCATAAGGATAAAGAATTAATTTATTTCTTCAGTAACTCAATAATATCTACATACTGGTTGAAGTTTCTTGAATGCAATGCCATGCATCCTTTACCTAACATCTAAATTAAAACATTACAAATATAGTTTACAACAATACTAACAGTCATACAAAACTATTAGGCCAGATAAAAGTAGCCCAAGAATTGATGATAGGTGCTGTCGACTAACCGCCTTTTTTCTAGTTTATCAGTCCAAAATTAGGGATGGCTATGAGTACATAGTTCTATGTATTCTTATGTCAGAACTAGATACAAACATCAGGTTTAGAATAGAATGTAATAAAATGGTCTACAAATTTTATTTTCAGGGAAAATAATATGGAAAATTGTGAACTGTGAAACAAATTTACTTTCAGTTATTAATTTTGGAAAATTTAATTTAATTACGGGTAGTTTAATAATCTAAAAAATAACACTTCTATGTTTATAATAAAGAAATGAAATATTGACTATCCAATAATTCTAAAAAAAAATTTCTGGTATAGTTTCTTCAAAGAACACACATTAGCAGTGTATAAAATCTGTAAAAGTTCTTTTTTGAAGTTCAACACATACCTCAAATATTGGCAGAAATGTTGTTTTAAACCATTCCTCTCTACCATCCCCAATAGCTCAGCGGTAAGTTTAACGGCTTATGTCACTGAAAATCAGATTTTGATCCACGGTGGGTAGAGCACACATAGCCTATTCTGTATATTTGTGCTTGATAACAAATAGATATACAAAATTTCAAAGGTTTTAATTCACGTGTTGATACTTTGTCAAATTAGGACTAAGCCTGGACATCACTACAATATTATTTTGTTTCTATGGTCACTTTTCTTGTAACACAGTATGAATTAATAAAGTAATTTTAATGAATTAATACAACATTTTTACCTAATTGTTCACGAATAGGTTTAGCAAGTAACTTATGAAGGTTTTGAGGTACAAATGTTATAATTTGTTGCATAATTAAATCATTGTTTTGCAGCATTTATAGGTATTCCATATCCACATCTAACTTCCAAGCAAAGACAGTGTTGACTAAATTTATTGATTGAAGTATTGATATCATATATAATAAAAGTCACTCTCTGTTCGTAGCGCACCCTTTGTCGGTAACGCTCGATTCTCTGTTGGTAACGTTCAAATTGCCTCAGTGGTTTGTTTCATTGGGAAGTCTCGAATTCAAATCCTAGTGGAGTGGGGATCTTTCATCTTTTATAATATTATCAACTCTTATTTAATGATTAACTCTTCATGTTTATAGAAAGATATTACAACAGTAGGAAATAACACAATACTTTACATTATGGATTTGAATTATTTATTAACATTGGATTACTGTGACACTGGGTGTCACAATGGTTATAGCACTTGATGGTGTTTTTCGTGTATATTTTTCTACGTCTCATATTTGATTTCAGTTTGATAATTTAAAGTGGAGAAACTTTTGAATGATGTTTCAGAGTTTGAATTCTGAATTTTAAAGTCTCATTTTTCACAGACACGTTATTCATGCTGCGATTCCGTTTGATATCGTATCAAGACATTAGCGATGTTTACTCTAGTAAACCTCTTTTTTTTCTGTATATTGATGTACCAAATCCACTAGTGTTACGGTTAATGAGGATGTCTAAAAAAAGGTAAATTATTATTATTATTTTCAACCTAGCAAGTGAATTTAATGGCAGGACGAGTTCAGGCATTCTAAAAATTTTGAGCAGTGATCCTTATTGTAAAAAAATAAATAGAAGTGTCGTCTACATACATTCTGTAAAGCAGCGTTTCCCAAACTTTTGGCCACGGAACACTTTTCAGCTGAGAAATAGCTTATGAAACACTAGACATGTGAAATATCGGTGTAGAGGGTATGTGTGTGCGCGCAGCGCCCTCTAGAGTTGTATATTATTCATTTATTTATTTAATCAAACTACATATTAATGAATTTTTTACATTTTTATGCTTATAATATATTTTAGGTACAAACCTCTCCACTAAGGTATTATGTAGAATAGATATAGCATCTTCTATAATTCTTCTTCAATGCGAAATCGATATTATCTAATTCTAATACATAGACAAATATTTCATAATAAGCTTTGATCGTACAAAAAGTGTTAAATATTTTATTAACATTTAAAATCATGATTTTCTCACGGAGCACTTATTAATCTCGGACGGAACATCGGTGTTCCGCGGAATATAGTTTGAGAAACGCTACTGTAAAGGATAGGTCTGAAGTCAGCGGGGCAAGTGTCGAGCCATTTCAGTTCGTGATATAAGAGAAATATATTAGCTAACATTGGACCCAGCGGAGAACCCATCGCCACGTCATCAGTTGCTAACTTGAATATCTTTTCAACGCAATAGATGGCGTCACAATACATCATTATTGATGTTTTTTCACTTTCGATAAGAGATTTTGAAAAAATATAGTGAAAACATTTATAAGCATTTTTTATGAAAAGTTATACCTTCGTGAATTTACCCTTGACCATAAAATTCATTGCCATCAAAATCAATAAATCGCAGGGTCAGGAATTTGACGATATAGGAATATTTCTTCGAATACCAGTTTTTTTCGCATGGTTCAGTCTATAAGGCTTTATCAAGAAAATTTAAGCATAACATAAAGATATAGATAAGTCAAAATTATAATCAAGGACAACGTGCAGAAGATGACCAAACATGCATAAAACATGTTGTTTTCGTGAAATAATAGAAAAAAGATAGACATTCTTCATACATGTATTGGTACCACAATATAATAAATTTTTCAAAAACATGGTCATAAAACATGTATTTGGATTTAATTTTCAAAAGAAAAATTAATCAGCATTTACGGTTATATGATGGACATTTAGCTAGTATATAATGTAATTTAAAGACTTGCGTTTTTAGATAAAAAAATCACTTTAAAAACCGGTTTTGTCTGTTTAGTTTCAGATAATCAAGTTTTAAAGCGATAGAATGGTCAGGATTATTTATTATGGTAAAATTTACCTTTTCTTCCTGAAGGGGACGAAATAGCATATATATGTATATTTTTTTAATTCGCAGTTGTGTTGCGCCATTTTGAATTTGGGCGGTTTGAACTGGGTTTCAGCCAAACAAAAAGTCTATTATTCCTTCAATCAGACTGGTATAGATAAGTAAGGTGAGTCATTTTCATTATTCTTATTTATTTAAACATTTTAAGAAATACTTATGTTTAGTTCTAGTTTTGTTAATCTACTGTGTCTGGTTGAGTGAGAATATTGAGAATAAGAATCAAAAGATGTTATTATTATTATTATTATCCATACTATTAATATTACTAGTTTATTACTATTACTGCTTACTAGCACGACTCAATCAAGAGGCTAAGTCAGAAGTGTAACCTATGAAACAAATCGGATCCAGAGAGTATTAATTTGAAAATTTGTAACTTTCCTGTTTGACTTGGAACTTAAATTTAGAGACTTAATTGGATATAAACTCAAAGTTTAAATGACAGAAAAGGTAAAAATCGATAAAATTTACTCATGCATATTACTCTTAATATTACTGAATTATTGTTATATATAACTTCATATATTTTTAATCATACCATATTTGCACCTTTATCTTACCATAATTTTCTGGATATAATAAATATTTTTTTCACAAAAAATGTATGTAGAAGTTAGGGTGCGTATAATATATGGAGATCAAATCTATTTGGGTTTTTTTCACAGCTAGTCCAAACCATTTTTTCTGACATGCATTATGAATGATAATGCATACTCACCAGAAATGTTGCATTTGGATGGTATGTCTTATTGATTCTCTCTGGTTCTAAGGAATAAATGAGAATTGCCTCCCATTTTCATTCATTTTTGGTATCTTTAAACATGAATTTTGAAATAAAATGATCATGAAACTAAGTCTTGTGATTTTTAAGAAATATTTACATGCCCACTTAGAAATGTTTGGAAAAATAAAATTAGTTATTGCTACATTACATTTGATATTCAAAACTACAAATTGTTTTTGGTGAAACCTTCAAATTCTGAGTCCAAATCACTGCCATTGAATAGTTAACGCAACTTTTCCACTGTCTCATCGTCACCAGAAATGGAATCACTGTAGACATCATCTTCATCTTCGTTATCTACAGCAGCATCTTCATCCCAAAGCATGTCATCTTCTGAATCATCCACAGTAATTGTTAGGCAACACTTCTTAAAGCCAATGTCCTCTTTTAAGCACTGAACTAAGTGTCAGTACTTGAACATACACAGCCAGTGTGTCTTTAATGTGATATGTTTTGATTTCATGGTGTATGTTTAAGTCAATCTTATAAAATCAAAACTTCCATCTCGATGTACACACAAGGAGAGATGTTTCAGAACAAACTACACATACGCTATTGTAGCAAAATTGTTGTAGAGGACCATAACTAATGAACATCAGCAAATGGGTTTTTAAAAATCTTTATTTGCAAACATAGCAAGCTCTAAGGCTTTTGGTGATTTTACTGATACTCCTACATTTTGACAACATTTACTTGCCAGCTGCAATTGCAAAGATAGCAAGCATTATGGTAAACATGCAATTTGAGATTACATGAATGCTAACATTTTTGTCATCAAAGGATAACTTTGACCACAGTATTGCAAAAGTCTTAAATGTGTGTTATTTATAGAGATAAGACAAGTTTGACTGTTCATAAAGATTAGAGTGTGTATTATATTTGGGTACTTGTTTGGAAAATTATGATAAGCTTCTTTTTTTAATAGAAATTGTAGTTCTTTCTCAGGCTGATTTGTCCCAACTTATATTAATATCCACTTGGACTTAAAAATGAACACATTCCAGAAGCATCCTCTGACTACGAGGTATTTGGCAAATTACTGCTCCTTTAGTATTAAAAAAGAACTGTATGTAATGTTATTTGCCTTTATTTATGGTAAAGTTAAATATCAAAGTTTTTTTGTGATATATGTATGCTATTTAGAAGTCCATGCAGGATTTCACTTAAGTTTCAGTATTTGGTTGTAGTGTTTCACTTTTAATTCAATATGGTAGTTCATCATGTGCAGAACTTGGTGGCAGTAGAATTCACAACTAACAGGGGCATATCTGCAGGTACCTGTAATTTATATATATGAGAATAAGCTATTTTGTGATGTTTAACTAAATCTTTCATTTAAGAAAGACTTGGTTTTTATTTTATTAAATCAGAAACTTGCATCTTGTCCATCTTGATTCGTATCATATACGTATGTTTTTATTATTTTCATTGTGAAGTGGTATCTCAGTAGTACATGTAATTTAAGGACAACAATAAACTTGTTGGTCCATTTAGGCTATCCCATCCAGTATACTAAACTCTTTAAAAAAAGAAAAACTAAAAAAAAAACTAGTTCTTATCATTCAAGTATTTATCAAGCCTTCCTAAAATTAACTGCATGAACTACATCTGAGGGTAAACCATTCGGTAAGAATTCCATATGGCACCCCCACTCAATTTTAAAAAAAATTCATCAAAGTAATATTTATGTGTTAATAAATCATATTAATAGTATGATCTGATAATTTTAATGCATTATTATACCACTTACTTCATTAATTAGATGTACAATCTTCTTGGGGATAAACTTTACAAAAGTCTTGTATAAAGGCATCAAAAAGGCTACGTGTGAATACATGTGGAGAACATTATATTCTGATAAAAAAATGCTTGTCAAAGTCATGCCCCAATTTTTCTAATACGCCCCTTAAAATAAACCCTTTTCAGAATCTTTTTTATCCAGGCAATTCTACAATTTTTGGGTGGGGGTGCCATATGGAACTCTTTCCCAATGCGAAATTGGGTGAATTGTTTGAATTTCGCGCAACGCTACACGAGGCCTAACTGCGCTCTCCATCCCTAATTTATCAGTTTAAGACTAGAGGGAAGGCAGCTAGTCATCACCACCCACCGCCAACTCTTGGGATACTCTTTTACCAACGAATAATGGGATTGACCATCACATTATAACGCCCCCACGGCTAAAAGGGCGAGCATGTTTGGTGTGACGGAGATTCGAACTCGCGACCCACAGATTGCGAGTCGAGTGCCCTGGCAATGCCGGGCCATTAAATGAGTGGAAGTATTTGAAGTTTAAAGATGTTAGACATTAACGAATCACAGTTTAACACGTTAAAGCTGAGACACAATACATAGTAATTCTAACCATGAACGTAGTGTTCTCGAATTTCCTCCGTCATCACTTCATCAACAAAAGGCTGACAAAGAAAAAAAAATAGAAGTTAAAAACTTGTACTTTGTAGTGTAATGGATTATTCTACTGATGACAAGTTAATTTGATTTAGAAACATATGTAAATTTATCATTATTTTTGTATGCTTTTTTGTTAAGGGCAAAGCTACACAAATGGGCTATATGTGCTGTGCTCAACGCGAATAACGAAACCCAATTTTTAGCGTTATAAGCCCTCAGACATACCGCTGAGCCATTTAGGAAGGAGACATTTATTGGTGCAGACTTAATTTTCATCTATTGTTGACTAAAAGAAATTGGTTGGTTGGTTTGTAGTTAATCACAAAACTACCTACACAATGGGCTATTTATGTTGTGCCCACCACGGATATCAAAACCCGGTTTTTAGCGTCGTAAGCCTGCAGACTTACTGCTAAGCCATTGAGGGGCTTATGATAAAAAAAAAATAATTTTTAAAAAAAAATAATTGTCCTAGATGAAACTTCGAAGTAAATGTCCAGGACAATCGTTTTCATTCAGTCACATGCCAAATGGGATGCAACTGAACACATCTTTAACATTATGCATTACTCAACCAGCGTTGTCGTGTTTTGTGACTTGTACAGATCGTTTGTTTCAGATTTTTCGCGTAAGCCTACTCTAATAGACTATAGAAGTAAACAAATAGTTGACAGTACCTACCTGTCAACTGCCACTGTCTGACGGAATAGTGGTGTATGACTGTCACCCACGGGCCCAAACGCAACGAGCAGCGAATCGTTAATCGTCGGATTCACAGTCCTGAGCATGCTAACCACTAGGCCACGCCTGGCCTTGATTTATATTTATGATAAGCTGAATCCTCTGTGTCTGAGTCAAAAACGTGAGTCATTCTCTGTAATATAAACATTTTCTGGGTTTTTTTTTGTACATGTCAATTAATATTTTCAAAAGCTTTCTATAAAACAAACTTTTTAAAATAATTGTTGGCATACATAAATATCTTTATTTTACAGTTAGCTCAGGCAAAGTTAAACTGTAAACAAAAACTATTAAATTCATAGTTTTAGTTTCTTACTTCACTTTGGAGGTGGAACATATGTGTCTAACGCATAGGGCAGAGGGGGCACATGCCCCCACTTTCCGGCTAGTGTACATACACTATTATTAAGAACTACCGTATTTTTCGGAATATAAGACGCACCCTTATTTTGAAGACAAAGTTTTGGGGAAAACTTTACTATACTAACTTTACTAACTCCATTACTATAATTTATTTTTTTTATTATTTAGGAAGAATTATAAATAGTTATGTTTTTAAAAGAAAAAAAACTACTATTGTTATAAATAACACATTCAATGGAACTAAACTATGCATGCCTATTTAAATATATTTACACATGGCTTGTGTATATCGTATATATATACATATATATTATTCATACCTTCGGTGTATAGGACGCAAGCAGATTTTGACATCAAATTTTGGGGTAAAAAAAGTGCGTCTTATACACCGAAAAATACGGTATGTTATTGTTAAACTGACTCATTTTTTTATTTTTTTTGACAGCCTCTCCCACTTTCTGACAAAGTTAGGTAGTCGTGACGTGTAATATACGTTTCGTACAATTTTTTCGACCCTATATTAACATTTTCAGTAGTTGAACATGACTCTGTACCTGATCTTGTACTAATGTTTCATAATTAAAAGTTAACAAGTGGTCGAGAAACAGCGGAAGGCCCAAAGTGTTTGAACACGAACGCTAACGTGATAATATGGCGTGTACGATTAACATGCTTATTTTTTGTACTTAAGTCGTATCCTGGGTGGTTGCTCATTGGTTGCCAAGTGTATTGACCATGCGTGAATGTATCCCCCTCCCCCCATCCATATTCCGATATCCAGTCGAGTAAAAATCTCACTTTTCTCTTCGCGATGAAACTTAATATTACAGCCATTGTCCGCCCCGAAGAATGTAGGCGGGTGAGCACTGAAATAAAGCGGTTCCACTACGGGGGAGTGTGGGGCGGGTGAGATTCGCTTTCCTACCAGCGCCTCAGAGACAACGTTATTCGAATACAAATATTCTAAAAATATAAATGTACCATTTTTCATTGATTTATCTTGTAAGTTTTTGGTTATAAATGTATATGGGAAGAATCACGCTCTTCCAGAAAGTCTGTATGGTCAGGATTCAGTTTATTTTCCCCATATTTGAAGATAAACAAAAATCAAATCCATATTTACGAGAAGCACATGGTACAACAACAACAAAAAAAAGATCAGAAATTCATTGTTTTTTGTTTGTTTTTTATTCATATATAACGAGAAAACGAAGTCCAACTACTGTTTACGACAAACACGTAAGATTATATATATAAAAGCTAGACAGACTTTTCGAACTCAAGGTATCGTTAAACTCATCCTTCGTTTCATAGAGCCATCTCGTGACTCCAACAGTCACGGAACTATGAAGGCACGCGTATTTAACCCCCACGTTTCTCCGCTCACGAATATTTTATTTTAGAAAGTTTTAACGTTTCTTGACCCGGCATGAACTCTCGACCTAGAAGGTCGTTGAGTTTTTCATGTACTGAAACCGGAGCTCGCCTCATGGTTATGTTTGTCCAGTTTAATAAGTTTAGATTAATGTTTACAAGGACTAAAATGGTCTAAAATATTACCGAGAAAACCATTTTAGTTAACAGAAATAGGTTTGATGTTCTTATTGAATGCTGACCACGTATTTGTTTTTACATTTTCTTCGATTGAATGATATCGAAGTTAACTACAATAATCCGTCACATTTAGTTTGAGAAGTATGTGTACGATAACCTTGTTATATTATCCGTCGCGCAATGAACTTAGAGGGTCCTTGACCTCTGATTTCGCTGAGAAGTGGACTCCGTAAAATCACTAGTATTTAATAGAACTGATATATATATAGCACTGGTGATGTGGGGGGGGGGGGGGGTGAAGTGAAAGATTTTTCTGATCACCCCGGTAACCTTTGACCCTAAACTCCTAAACCGAAATTACTGTCATGCTTTGCTTTGCACTGGTGACGAAAAACCGTTTCAATCACTATAACACACTTCAACTCATGATGTTGAAAGCGCTCAATTCTACCATCGGGAAAGAGGACATGGTATTACATTATATTTTATACCTAGGTTCCTCAGTTTGAGTGTACGGCGCTTCTTCGTTTCTGGATGAAAAACATCTCCTATTCTGTGGCAGGTTTTTTCCTTTAGGTATACCGTGCATCTACACTTTATGGTAGGTCCTCAATTCGGTTATTGCACGCCCACACTTCTACGGTAGGTCCTCAGGTTGAGTGCACTGTAATCCTCGCTTCGTGTATACTTCTATGATAGGTCCTCAATGCGGTAAATTGTACGCCCACAAGGATTGGAGCATAAGTATAGACGTACACCGAACTCAACCTGAGGACCTACCGTAGAACGTACTGTATACATAAAGTGTCTACACTTCTACGGCAGGTTCTCCTGTTGGTGTACAGTACTTCCTTCCTTCACAATAAGTCCTCACTTTTGTTATAAACTATACTTTCGCTGGCAGCAGGTTTTTTCTTCGGGTGTAAAGTAAAGATTATTCTTTTACAGTAGATTCTCCTGTTCGGTATACAGTAAAGTTCACTCTTCTACGGTAGGTTCTCCTGTAAAGTATACAGTAAAGTTCACTCTTGTACAGTAGATTCTCCTGTTTAGTGTACAGCAAAGTTCATTCTTTTACGGTAGGTTCTCCTGTAAAGTATACAGTACAGTTCACTCTTCTACGGTAGGTTCTCCTGTTTAGTGTACAGCAAAGTTCATTCTTTTACGGTAGGTTCTCCTGTTCAGTGTACAGTACAGTTCACTCTTCTACGGTAGGTTCTTCTGTTCAGTGTACAGCAAAATTCACACTTCTACGGTAGGTTCTTCTGTTCAGTGTACAGCAAAATTCACACTTCTACGGTAGGTTCTTCTGTTCAGTGTACAGCAAAATTCACACTTCTACGGTAGGTTCTCCGGTTTAGTGTACAGCAAAGTTCACTCTTCTACGGTAGGTTCACCTGTTTAGTGTACAATAAAGTTCACTCTTCTACAGTAGGTTCTCATGTTTAGTGTACAATAAAGCTCACTCTTTTACGGTAGGTTCACCTGTTCAGTGTATAATAAAGTTCATTATTCTACGGTAGGTTCACCTGTTTAGTGTACAATAAAGTTCACTCTTCTACGGTAGGTTCTCCTGTAAAGTTCATTCTTTTACGGTAGGTTCTCATGTTCAATGTACAGTAAAGTTCACTCTTCTACGGTAGGTTCTCATGTTCAGTGTACAGTAAAGTTTACTCTTCTGTGGAAGGTTCTCATGTTCAATGTACAGTAAAGTTCACTCTTCTACGGTAGGTTCTCATGTTCAGTGTACAGTAAAGTTCAATCTTCTGTGGAAGGTTCTCCTGTTCAGTTTACAGTAAAGTTCATTCTTTTACGGTAGGTTCTCATGTTCAGTGTACAGTAAAGTTTACTCTTCTGTGGAAGGTCCTCATTTTTGATGTACATTTTTATCTTCAATAAAATATTACTTTCAAGGTGTATATTACTTTACCTATAGATAATTAGAATTGAGTGTGTAAGGTTTGTTCGGGGTTTTTAAGGTAAAAATCCTTTATAAAACACAACAATAACGCCAACTTCCATTGTTGTAGCTGACTCAAATGCTTTCATGATAAATATCGTTTACTCGGTACCTCTTTTACATAAAAAACAAGACGGAAACCTCAATAGCCGCGGCACATGAAATTATTTTAGGCAGGATTAGAGTAAATTAATTTACGAGACCTTTTTTATCCTTTTTATTAGATTTTTTTTGCGCCAGCAATACCAAGCGTGGTACGCGCTTATACCCGATTCGATTTTATTACTCATCAGGATCTCTACGATCCTACCCTCAATTTGAAATTATTTTAGGCAGGATTAGAGTAAATTAATCTCCGAGACCTTGGGCACGATCAAATATATCAACTGAAAGGGTTTGACCTTCTGAGTCCTTTACTGTTATTAGAGCTCAAATCGGTCAAGAGATGACGGATCTATGAGCTAAAAGTTCGTACTTGGAATAAACAAGGTGTTTTACGAGCCGCGATGCCGCGTCTAAAAACAAAAGAAAACGCGGGTTTACGAATAATGGACAATAAAGCAGCATGTATTTAGAACAATATATACTAATTTTTAAAGTATCAAATCGAATTTTTGTTCAATAAAAATATTTCAAATGCGACTGTAGCTTTTTTTTCCCCAAAACTTTGTCTTCAAAATAAGGGTGCGTCTTATATTCCGAAAAATACTGTATTAATTTCCTGCGGTAGACGTCACATATATCGGAACTACGAGACAACACTTTCATTTGCAATATACTTCGACCTGATTCCATTAGTACATTTTCCAGTGATAAAATGAGAATAACGTAAAGAGCACTTATCAAACTGTAGTATAAAATATCTTGATATCTGAATCACTAGTATCAGAAATAATCTTAACTGCTGTTTAGGGCTAACAGACGATCGTTGTGGAATAACTTAGGCCCACTAACATTGAAACAGTATACTTCGACCTGATTCCATTAGTACATTTTCCAGTGATAAAATGAGAATAACGTAAAGAGCACTTATCAAACTGTAGTATAAAATATCTTGATATCTGAATCACTAGTATCAGAAATAATCTTAACTGCTGTTTAGGGCTAACAGACGATCGTTGTGGAATAACTTAGGCCCACTAACATTGAAATCGTGATAATTTTCCCGTCCTTGAAGAAAAATAATAGGCCTAATTGACTAGATTAAATTTCTTTCTGACCGAGGAAAAAGAGTAAGAGAGAGGCCATAATTTATTTTAAACATCACGCATGAGTACCCCATTTGCCGCTTTAAATCACGAAACAACTATTACTTAAGATGTATGCAGAACAAACAATAGATGCGAACATGGATTGTAAATTTTGGTGCTCGTGTTTTCAGTTCATTTAAAATAAATAAATTACAATCTACCACTGTTTCATTATATATATAATACACGTACGGCTACACTTATATGAACAAATCTAACATAGATATTGTTTAAGAAGTAGAATATCTGACCAATCGTATATCATCTATCTATAACGAAAATATTTTTCAAAATAGGTAGTTTTTTTGGTTTTAATGAGTACTTATCTTATAGTCATTACTGTACCTAAACAGAAGTCCCATATTTTATTGTATGGGTGACTTGGGTTTTCGTTTATATTTGTTCTAAAATTTTCGCGTGAAACTACGCAAAAAAAACTATACACACGGCCGTCCGTAATTTTGAGCTGATAGACTAGAGGGAAAACAGCTTTTATTTGACCAAATACTGAGCTTTGACAGTCACGATTATATCACACCACGGTGGAGTACGTTTTTGTGGCAACGGGCTGCAAACCATGAATCCTTGGATTCTCAGTCCGGGCACACTAATCACAGGTCACGCCCGGATCTTTTACTGATCAAAAGAATCTCATATTTACAAGGAATTCTTAGAAATAATAGCATTAAGTTGCTAACATATTTTTTTTTTTTAGCTTTCCAGTGCCGTTGTTAAAGACGAATTTTTATTTTCCTCTCACCATCAAAATTGCGAATTTTGGAGAGAATAAAACGTGAGGCTCATATCAACGAGTTAGACTGTTTTTTTTTATCTTTGTCATTCACCTTTGTAGGTTCAAAATGAAAAATCAACAAAACAATCAGTAGGTAATTGTGCACGGTTTGGTGCGGACAAATTGAAATATTTGATTCTACGTACTTTGTTCGTGTTTGCGAATATCATAGAATGACATTTGGCTTTACCGTAGAGCTCAATCTGTATAGTAAAGATGCATTAGTACAGAAGGTAAGATCTGCATAATTCTGTAAGTTGTATATACATCGTATCAATGAAAACGTTCCCTAGACATACAAATACATACATACATTCAGATAATCTTTCCTTGGTTATTATATATGTATATATATATATATGTTTTTAAATAATCATCTTGTAATAAACCTAGAACACTTTAATAGAACGTCATTAGCTAATATATAATTCATATCCATATTCTCGCATGGAGGATAAAAAGAGTTCAAGAAAGATATTTTTTTAAAAAAGAAATCGCTTTGGAACAACGAACTAATGGCAGTTTGTCCAGGACTTTAAAAGGCTCTCTCAACTGTGAATAACAAATTACCGCCGCCAGTAATGGTTGAGCGCCAGTCCATCCCACTTTTGACTATCATTCGTATTTTATACAAGGTCTGAAAAAATAATTTCGAAGTTCTTCACTCCCATTTATGATGTTTCAAATGTAAATGAATTATATATTTTGTTAATCGTTAGATTCTTAAATGACTCCCCTCCCTGAAGTGTCTCAGCGGTAAGTCTGAAGGCTTTATAACGCTAAAACCTGGGTTTCGACACTCGTGGTGGGCACAGCGAAGATAGCCCATTGGGGCAGCTTTATGCTCAACAACAAACAGACAAACAAAAATTCTTAATTTTTATAATGAACTTCAGCAATAAATTGCACGAGCCTAAAAAAATCCTCGTCTTCTTTCCGATGTTCACAAACCAGAGTTAAAAATTAGCTGTTAAGACCTTCTCATTTTCTCTGTTTGTTTGTTTGTTTTAATGTAAATGCCTTAAAATGAAGAAACAAAAAGTTCGCAGGTACTTTCATTATATTATGGTCAGTTGGTACCGAGAAACTAGTTAAGGGGCGCTCGACTCGCAATCTGAGGGTCGCGGGTTCGAATCCCCGTTCCACCAAACATGCTTGCCCTTTCAGTCGTGGAGGCGTTATAATGTTACAGTCAATTCAACTATTCGTTGGTAAACGTGTAGCCCAAGAGTTGGCGGTGGGTGGGTTGATGACTATTTGCCTTCCCTCTAGTATTTCACTGCTTAATTAAGGACGGCTAGCGCAGATAGCCCTCGTGTAGCTGTGCGCGAAATTCAAAACACAAAATACACATATTCTATCTTGCATGTTTTGTCTAGAATATAATTATTGCTCATTAAGTAAGATATGATAAATATATCATATAAGACAATAGAAACCTTCCACAGAAACTACGCGATCTTTCGTTTGGAATTCAAAAAATGTAGGCTTAGCTGCACTTTATAAGGACGATTTGCATAGGTTAATTCAGTGGCATTTTGGCACAGATGCGAACCCTGGCGCCACAAACGACACATTTAGCACCTTCATTTTATTTATGGCGAATTCCCGGCCATCCAATGTCGTCACGAAGAGAAACAAACGATTATAACTAACGAATTTTGTCACAACCTTTTGCGAAGAAGAATATTCATTTCGTATGTTTATAAATTGACTTAGGGTCGGGAGTTTGAACTGTGGTAGAGCTCTTGATTTTGGGGATGGCGAGCCAGGTTCGAATCCGGGCGATACCAGAAAATATTTCCCGTACTTTAAGCTGTGGGTGCGTTGTAAGAGTGACAGTTAATCCCTTAGCGTGGATGATAGGATGCTGCTGACTGGTTATTTTTATGGACGTCAGCGGATAGTGCTTACTGACTTTGCCAGAAAATATAAAATACAAACCATACAAAATTCTAATTTATTGAATTGGATTCAAATTTCGTGTCCTGTCGTCGAAAAAATCCGCTTCACGTTTTGATGCCGTGGGTATGTGATAAACGTAACGATCAAGCCACATTATTCAATTATATTGTTGACTAGCTGTATTAACTTTAGGAGCGGTTAGCGCATATAGATTGGTCTTGTGTAGCTATGAGTGAAATTATTAAACTAAACTAGTACTTGCAGTAATTAGTGGTCTGTTTGAACGTCGATTAATAATGTTTATCATGGAAGTGAAGGAAGAAGGCTTAACGTTTCTGTCGATATTCATGCGCAGAGAAAAGATTAAAAACATCTAGCTTTTTTCAGACACCTGCGCGTTAGGACTGATAACGCTAAAATCCGGGTTCTATCACCACAGTTGATGCAGTTGGAATAGCCCATCGCTTAAGAACAACAACATTTTATTCTGTGTCTGTTTGTTTTGAATTTCGCGCAAAGCTACACGAGGGCTATCTGCGCTAGCCGTCCCTAATTTAGCAGTGTAAGACCAGAGGGAAGACAGCTAGTCATCACCACCCACCGCCAACTCTTGGGCTACTCTTTTACCAACGAATAGTGGGATTGATCGTTACATTATATAGCCCTCACGGCTGAAAGGGTGAGCATGTTTGGTGTTACGGGGATTCGAACCTGCGACCCTCAGATTGCGAGTAAGCGCCCTAACCACCTGGCCATGCCGGGCCTATTCTGTGTCAGAGTTACTCCTGTTCTTGCACACTTTTAATTTATATCTAAATAGAAACAGAGCTGATAAAGAAATGAATTTAAAAATAACACAAAGTGCAATCATAAAAAGCCCCCCAGTGGCACAGCGGTATGTCTGCGGACTTACAACGCTATAATCTGGGTTTCGATACCCGTGGTGGGCAGAGCACAGATAGCCCATTGTGTAGCTTTGTGCTTAATTACAAACAAACAAATTCATTCATGAAGGCCCCCTAGTGGCACAGCGGCATGTCTGTGGACTTACAACCCTAGAAACCTGGTTTCGATACTCGTGGCGGAAAGAGCACAGATAGCTCATTGTGTAGCTTTGTGCTTAACTACAAACAAACAATCATAAAAAAAACGTGCTCTGTTAAATTTTGTTGTCAAAAGGAAGAGAAAAGGAAAAGTGTGCTTATGTGTTTAGAAATAAAAACTGTATTTTGATAAGAAAGTTTGGGACCTAAAAGGAACGACGACGTTACTTGATCTTTCATTGCTTGTTTACTTGTTTGTTTGTTTGTTTGTTCATGCTCTTAAAGCATTGCATGAGCAAGGAATCGCTTCAACGAAAAATAAAGACGCAGTGATTGTACACAACCACATTCATATGACGACCATTGCTCCGAGATTTTTTTTCTCAGTCAGACCAGAAGAAATATCGTGCATAATCTTATCTGTTGACAGTTGAATATTACTTTAAATTACACAAAGAATCGTTTCTTTGCTAAGCGGTATAGTGTCACTAAACTGCACGTGACCCATACGTACTCAGTACTCATGACAGGGTCAATAACCGCTTTCGTAATGATTATTGTCTCCCTACCAGGTGGCTCAGCGGTAAGCTTGAAGGCTTATAGCATTAAAAATTTGAGGCTCGGTCCTTGCAGTGGGTACAACACAGATAAGCTCATACCGAAACGCTAAAAAATCCGGGATTCGATACCCTCGCGATGGACACAGCAGATAGCCCAATGTGACTTTGCTCTAAAACAAACAAACAATAAAATATTAGCTTTAAAATTACGAACCTTACATGATAAAGGATATTTGTAGTTAAGTACATTCAAAATCTCAAAAAATTGTTGGGTTGAAATTATTGTACACGTTTCACGGCCGCCTGGTGAATAAATAGCAAAACTTCAAGTCTACGTGACTCTGTAGAAAATCTGAAAGACAGCTAGCTTGAAATATGAAGTCGAGATTGTTAACTATTTCTTTAATTTTATCCAATTCAATCGTTCAGAGAAAAAAATTCGCACCAAAAATTCAAACCGATCTGCAGATGTCTTTCATATAAGGATATTTAACCCATTAATGCATTGGGTCCTAACCGCTTTCTTCGTTTGTTAGATTTTTTGTTAAATTGTAAATTTTGCTTATATGTTTTATTCATCATATACACGATTTCGCTCGGATTTATATCTTGACCGTACCAGTTTCCAGTAATATCTCCACCATCAGTTGTTATTTCGGAGTACGTTCTCACGTTATACGAAACCAAAAAAACCGTACAACACATTGGACTTTTATGCAAATTCAAATCCTTTCAAATTATGAATTTTTCTTTTAATTATTTATACCTTATTTCAAAGTATGAAAAAATTATGCATTTTTTTATATCTCACCTGTCTGCCTCCAGTGGTGCAGAGTATGTCTGCGGAATTACAACTCTAAAAACCGGGTTTCGATACTCGTGGTGGGCACAGCAAAGATAGCTCGTTCTGTGACTTCGTGCTTAATTATAAACAAACTCACCTGTCTACCACATGAAATATTTTGTTTGTTTGTTTGCAGTTAAACCCAAAGTTACACAATGGGCTATCTATGCTGTGCCCACTATGAGTATCGAAGCTCGGTTTTTAGCATTGTAAGTCCATAGACATACCGCTATGCCACTGAAGGGGGGGGGGCATGTGTGAAAGATAAGACACACAAAGCTATCATATATTCTCAAAGTATTGGGCAATGGTTACTGCGATACCACAAACTATTCCTCGCACTGCTATGGGTGCGTTATAAGAGTTACAGTCAATTCCTTAGCGTGGAAGGTGTGTGTTAGGGTGCTGCTGACTGGCTGCCTTCACTCTGGTCAATATTTCAAAATTAGAGACGATGATAGATAGCTTTAGTAGCATTATGAAATACACGAAATACAAATACTGAAAACATTCTATGTTGAAGATTTATGACACGCAAGAAAACCCTTTAACAGTCTGACTAATCTTTATCTGTTTTGTTCCATTTTCCGTAAACAAATACTGGGCCACCGTAAGGAAGCAAAACCACGGGGGCAAGAGCACACTTGTATAAATCATCCCTGATGGTCAACCCACGTTACAAGAAAGTTCTTAGAGAAGTTGACAATTTCCAACTTTAATGATACCTTATGCGACACATGAATAAGTGGCCAGGTTAGATACTTCTCAAGTTCAGGGTTAGCCACCTCTAGTTTATAAGTGGCTAGTTTAGATACCTCTATAGTTCAGGTAGCCACCTCTAGATTATAAGTGGCCAGGTTAGATACCTCTCTATTTGAGGGTTAGCCACCTCTAATTTATAAGTGGCCAGGTTAAATACCTATCAAGTTCATGGTTATGTATATCTAGTATATAAGTGGTCAGGTTAAATATCTCTCAAGTTAAGGGTTTAGCCACTTCTAGTTTATAAGTGGTCAGGTTAGATACCTCTCAAGTTCAGGGTTAGCCACCTCTAGTTTATAAATGGCCAGTTAGATACCTTGTTGTTCAGCCAATGTGTGCATAAGAAGTCGTTCAGATAGAAACTTCCATAATTCGTCTTTGTTGTTTCCCCGATTCGAACCAGCGACCCTCAGATTGCCAGTCGAGTGCCGTAACCACCTGGCCATGTATAGAGGGGGTGGTCACATTAAAGTATATTGGTTTATAGAGGGGGGTGGTCACATTAAAACATATTGGTTTGTAGAGGGGTGGTTACATTAAAACATGTTGATTTATAGAGAGGTGGTCACATATAAACATATTGGTTTATAGAGAGGTGGTCACATTAAAGTATATTGGTTTTTATAGGGGTGGTTACATTAAAACATATTGGTTTGTAGAGGGGTGGTTACATTAAAACATGTTCATTTATAGAGGGGTGGTCACATATAAACATATTGGTTTATAGAGGGGTGGTCACATTAAAGTAGATTGGTTTATAGAGGGGTGGTCACATATAAACATATTGGTTTATAGAGGGGTGGTCACATTAAAGTATATTGGTTTATATAGGGGGGTGGTCACATTAAAGTATATTGGTTTATATATGGGGTGGTCACATTAAAGTATTGCTCACAAAGACAGTGAAATAGAAATCTTCTTAGAAATACACTTCAGGAAACCAGGAGCGTGTCCATCACAATAACATAGGGGTTGACCCTCCATTAGAAAGCTCTGCCCACATCCATTTGAGATATCAAGATTTAGTCTTTTAAGGTTTTTGAATTACCCCCCCCCCATTCTGCCTCCTGATTAAAATCCTAGAAACGTTATCGCATGATGTAATATATAATAATAGTACACACTCATCTGATATAGTTAATGCGCTATTATATTGGTCCATTTTTATGAACTTGATATTCTCTTAAAATCAAATGAGACTTATGAAACACACTTATAAAAAGGAAATGTATAAACAGATACGCCTGGTACACACAAAAAACAAGAAAATTTAATTTGAGTTTTTCTTATCGCAGTTACACAAAACGCTTATGATAATTAACAGTAAGCTTACAAACTTATAACACTAAAATTTGGGTTCGATGCCCGCGGATGGCATAGCGCGGATAGCCCGTTACGTAGCTTTAAAAACAAACACGAAATGAGTTTTAACAAAACTTTATATGCAGTTTTTTTTCTTTCGTTTTCATAAGATTTTAAACTATTTTTTTTTTCTATTCTTCTTTACTTACGTGTCGTGAAGCCGAAGATAATAAAATCCAGTGACTACGAGGCCTTTCGCGTAATACCAGGGCTCTTCAGATCCACTGAGATGCAACAGATACGATAGTGGTAGTTACGCTATTTATATTAACAAAGCGAATGACAACAAGATTTATTTATGAACTGAACTAAGTTGGTGAACTGTAGTTTCGCCCCCTCTCCCGCCCCCCCAGTGGCTGAGCGGTAAGCCTATGGGCTTATAAGGCTAGAGAACCGGAGATTTCGGGGTGGGCACAGCATAGGCAGCCAATGGTGTACCCTTGCGCTTAACTACAGAAACATAATTTGTGTCTCAACATATCAGAATCGGGTTAAACGGTTTTTAAAACTATACTATCTATTTATCTTAGCAAATTGTATTATTAATTTTTATTTTATTGAATTATCCTGCTCGTTAATCAGAAGAACTGGCAAATCCAGCAAGCTGGTCTTCTTGATCCCGGACCGGGTCAAGGAACCACGGCGTCATCTGGATATGACTAAGTTCAAGCCACAAGCTGGTCTTCTTGATCCCGGACCGGGTCAAGAAACCACGGCGTCATCTGGAAATGACTAAGTTCAAGCCACAAGCTGGTCTTCTTGATCCCGGACCGGGTCAAGGAACCACGGCGTCATCTGGATATGACTAAGTTCAAGCCACAAGCTGGTCTTCTTGATCCCGGACCGGGTCAAGGAACCACGGCGTCATCTGGATATGACTAAGTTCAAGCCACAAGCTGGTCTTCTTGATCCCGGACCGGGTCAAGGAACCACGGCGTCATCTGGAGATTAATAAGTTCAAGCCACAATTGAACAGGTCATTTTTATTTACTTATTTACTTATTTGTTTTTGTTGTTGTTGTTGTTGATGACTAATGAAAGTCTAAAAGTTATCTCTGTTAGGGTTCAGAACATACTGTAAACTGTACACAATAGCTGACCATAAACAATACCAATTACTCTTTCAGCTTGGAAAAATAAAAACTAATAGAGGGCGCTATTTCAGTTTTTATCGTTACAGTTTCTTAACCTCGTAGAATTTTTTACTCTTCCATTGCAATTATCTCTTACTTCCAAACAAGCTAGGTTAGTGAGGATGGGCGAAAGTTAAACTTTTGTTTGTGTGTGTGTTGTGTACGCCAGTGAGATGCTGGATTATTATTCTGCGTGGTCGTTAACTTTCTGGCGTGCTCTTTACGTGCACATATAAACATACACAAAGCTTTCACACACACACACACACACACACAAATACGTGTATAGTTTAAAGGTTGAATGGAGAATTCTCCAACAACCGTCGTCATGGTCACTTAGACGAGCGCGAGGTTGTGTTCTTCCTGATTGTCACGCGGAACTTCACAACAGTCGGTTGTTACGGGATTAGGCCCACGTCGTGTATAATCAAGCAATAAAATTAACATCTTCGTTACGTATATTACCCAGAAAAAAGAAAATTATCGTATACTTAATTAAATATATATTTTTGTTTGTATGGGCGGGTCATGTGATATTAAAATAATTTAGACGAACTAATGCTCTCACGTCCATTCTAATGAAAACTGCGCCATGCTCTGAACCTTCCCTTACATAACATGTTATTCAATCAAGATATATAGAAAAACACCTTAAAACTTCCCGTGTCAACTTCGTACTTCCATTACACAACATGTTATTCAATCAAGATATATAGAAAAGCACCTTAAAACTTCCCGTGTCAACTTCATACTTCCCTTACACAACATGTTATTCAATCAATATATATATATATAAAAAAACACCTTAAAACTTCCCGTGTCAACTTCATACTTCCATTACACAACATGTTATTCAATCAAGATATATAGAAACACCTTAAAACTTCCCGTGTCAACTTCATACTTCCCTTACACAACATGTTATTCAACCAAGATATACAAAAACACCTTAAAACTTCCCGTGTCAACTTCATACTTCCCTTACACAACATGTTATTCAACCAAGATATACAAAAACACCTTAAAACTTCCCGTGTCAACTTCATACTTCCCTTACAATCAAGATATTGTTTGTTTATTTGTAGTTAAGCGCAAAGCTACACAATCACACAATGGGCTATCTGTGCTCTGCCCACCACGCGGTTCTGTAGACATATTGTTATGCCACTGGGGGTGGGGGGGGAGCATCAAGATATTTAAAAAAAATCTTCAAACTTCCCGTATAAATTTTATACTGTCCTTAAACAACATGTTACTGAATCAATACATCAAAAAACACCTTAAAACTTCCCAATATAACTTCACATTTCTCCTGGAGACTCTCTTTACTTGTCCGCCGATGGGACAGCGGTAAGTTTACCGACTTACAATGCTAAAATCTGGAGTTCGATTCCCCGTAATGGACAGGGCAGATAGCCCAATGTCAGTGGCGGAACAAACAGTTCAGGGGCCCCGGGGCAAAGAAATGATTGGAACCCTCTTTTTTCAGAAGATAAGACCAGACCAGGTCCCCAGGCGTCGCGGGTCCAATTTGCTCTAAAATTACCAACCGAGCAAATTTCCTTACATGAAATTGTCTTCTTCTGCCCTCTAGCGGTCTCAGACGTCGTATAGTGTAAAGACAAAACGGCACCATTCTTTCCAGTCTCGTGCAGCTTCAGCCATATTGTTCAAGCTTTGGAGTATTTCTTTGTCATCCTTTTTTTTTTCTTGTCTGGTTCCTCGTGCAGATAAAAAGAAAACTGATCAAACTGTCAATCAGTCATCAATATCAAATAATTAAACATTTTGTATACAAGCTTCTTTGTTTGTAGTTAAGCACAAAGCTACACAATGGGCTATCTGTGCTCTGCCCACCACGGGTATCGAAACCCGGTTTCTAGCGTTGTAAGTACGTTGTTGTGTAGCCTTGGGTTTAAGAACAAACAACTAAACAACCCTTAAAAAAATGGGGAGGGGTACAATTTTTATAAATATTTTATTTTTTTCCCATGTTAGATTGATTGTAGTTAAGATTATTAACTGCTTCTAACATATTGTATTATCTATTACGTAAATAGAATTGAATTCAAATAATCCAATCAAATATCATCTTTTAAACTTTACAATGTGTGTATGTTTAAATAATATACAAGCATCGATAACAAACCGTACAGTATGTTCTCATTTTGATAGATTAATGTTTTTTTTCTTTGGGGTGAAGGTTTTATTAATATCCTCTTCGCTTTCTTTGCGTCCATCTTTGTTGTATAGCCGGTTCATTTTCCTTTCAAATCAAATCATCAAAGCACGAGCGTTGGCCTATTTTGTTTGTTTGTTTGTTTTGAATTTCGCGTCTTGGGCTACTCTTTTACCAATGAACAGTGGGATTGACCGTCACATTATCCCCCCCCCCACGGCTGAAAGGGCGAGCATGTTTGGGGAGACGGGGATTCGAACCCGCGACCGCAGATTGCGAGTAGAGAGCCCTAACCATCTGGCCATGCCGGGCCGGCCTATTTTGGATATACGCGGCCGATTCCACGAGCACAGCAGCTCGAATTGTCTGTAATTGATAAAGTGAACGAGCATTTTTTTAATTTTTTGTTCATAATTGCGACTGAAGACAAGGATAACCAATCCCGTCTCCATGGGGCCGAAAATTTATAAAATGATAACCGGATGTAGTCCATCGTGTAGCTTTTAAGCTTAATAACAGCCAAACATGTGGATTAACGTGAAGAAAAAAAGGAAATCAAACTTCTTAAGAATATTTATTCATTTATTATTTATTTTGAGTGTTGCTAAAAGTCTTGAATTAAACGCACACGTTTGTTTTTGAATTTCGCGCAAAGCTAC
>NW_013666274.1:117058-136471 GCF_000517525.1 Limulus polyphemus
AAACGCACACGTGGTTCATTATGTATGATTCTTCCACACGACTTGAAATTATTGAATCAGTAATAAGCGTAATTAACTTCAAACAAACGAAAACGAGTATTTCGCTTTCGGGGTCATTAAAAACTGGTTGATGGACAGCGCTCGGACGTTATTAAAGACCTCTACTATTCGATCTGACAAGAGTAGCTCAAGAGTTAGCGGTGGGTGTATTTTTACTAGCTGTGGCTTATCATGTCAATATTAGAGATTTGCACACCCAGATAACGCTTGTGTAAATTTCCGAAACGAACAATTAGCTACCAACTTGCTATAAAAACTGTTTGAAAGTTTTAACATATACGCTACTATTCAGCATGCTAACTTAAGTTTACATATAATTATAAAATTTCACCCTGTCACTATAAGTCTCAACGGAAAACCAAGAGTGGGTGAAGATACTTGAGGGTCAACTGAAACATGATCAAGATTGAGAAAATGTTTCTTTATTCGTGCTCATATATGTTTCATTAGAAAATAATAATAATATTTATTATTTGGTTTGTACTTGTTGAATTTCGCGCAAAGCTACACGAGAGATACCTGCGTTAGCTGTCCCTAATTTAGCAGTGATAGACAAGAGGGAAGACAACTATTTAATACCGACCCACTACCAACTCGTGAGCTACTCTAATTGAATACTGAAATTAGACCGTCACTCTTATAACGCACCCACGACCGCAAAGTGCGAAAAGAAATTTATTTATTTATTAGTAGTAACGGGGCTCGAACCACAGATTCACGGGCCGGCATGCTAACCCCCTGTGTCGTAAAAACGTGATCAAGCTAAAGGAAATGTTTCTTTCTTTTTTGTATTATACGCGTCCTCTGGTGGGTCAGCCGTAAGTTTATGGACTTATAACGCAAACATTTGGGGTTCGATTCCCCATGATGGACAGAATGCAGCTACCCCTTGTTTAGCTTTGTTCTAAGGAAACAACAGCAAAGTATTATATGTTTCTTGTTAGTTAGTTAGTTTTTTTTTCCAGTTCTTTCTGTCTAAGTGTAAGTTCAAATGATGGGTTATCTGCTACATTCAATAAATTATACTTTACTATCTTTCATTCTTTTGAACTGGCTCAGAATTTTTGTCCTTGCATCTTACCTCACATAATTAGTTCATTTTTATAAGCACCAAATATCGTAAAAATTGTCTTACCGAATTCTTAAACATGATCGTTCCTGTTTGTTAATCTGTATATATATATATATATTTTTTAGAACCATGATTTTTAATAATATCAACGAATTGTCATTTCTTCTTCCCAAGATGGTAAGCTTGAACGTTTATAACGCAAAAATTCGGGGTTCGATCTCTGCAGACAACCCCGTTGTGTAGCATTTTGGTTTTAAAACAAAACAGACGCTAACCTTTAGCCTTGGGTCTAAAGTAATTAGGTTCGATAACAGACCCTTGAAATGTGTGAGAGAAATTTGAATTTTCTTTTTCAAGCTTATGAATATTCGTAATTCACACAAATAAACACACACACACAATCGTATATATATATATATCTTTCTTCTGAATCTATAGTTATGATTATCACGGAATGGCATCTTGATAAATTAGTTCAGTGACATTTCCAGCAGAGTCTTGAAAACCTTGTGTTACGGCTACAGTAATGAGGAACGTCAGACAAATTACTTTTTTCTTATAAATCTGTCCGCTATATCCGGCGATCAATGGGTGGAACGTCTTCAAGTGTCGCGCGCTCCTCTTTACTTTCCGATGTTCTCAGTGCAGTGACGTCAGGAGCACAGAGTGAAGTACGAAAGGCGCAGTGTTCCATACGAACTTCTCACGGTTAGTGAACGTCTGCAGACGATAGTAATCGAAGTGTTGTTTTTCTTCTACTCTGAACCATGAAGCTAATCAGATTCGTGGTTAGTTCAGTCAGCGTTTCGTTGATCAGTTATGAATTACGCGTGTGACCATGATGACATCATATATGCCATCCAACAAAAATCGAAGTGAATTCGTTGTGAATATCTCAGGTTCGTGTTAAGTTACGGTATTTGATCTTTAGTGTATAACAAGGCTGTACCTCAGTGATCTTCAATGTATCACACCACGTTAGCTAGTTTTGTCCACTTCCGCGTAGAGAAGAAGTTCAATGACAACATATACGTTTATATAAAAGTATAAGACCAAACACCAACAAAATGTACACTAATATAACACTAATTAATACCAATGTTCTCGCTTATTTCAAAAAGTTCGTCACATAACAGCAAATATTAAGCGCACGAAGTTTCACGAGAGATGTCTTTTTTCGGTTTCAGTAAAATCGTTCTCCGCATCTAATAATAAAAATTTAATTTTACACTGAACACTCTAGATAGCAGTCAATCATGCGTTGTATTAGAAAACAAATTAGCTTGGTATATATATATATATATATGTGTGTGTGTGTGTGTATACTTTGGATATCAAGACATACGGTAGGCTGTCGTGTGGCCAAAACAACCTGCAGGACACACTGTGTGTTATTAACAGGGAGTGATAGTTTAACGATTTTACACTTCCTGTAGCTCGGACTGTGATAATCCAAACTATCACACATTTTCAGTGGATGTGTTATACTGGACCCTTACTTCACATACCAAGCTCCAAGGCAATCCATTAAGAAATACACGAGATATAAAATCTCCAATTTTTATTGAATTTTTTTTCCTTTTTTTTTTCGCACCGAAAGTACGGAAAATTTATTTGATAGAAAAACATACTTAACTTTTATGGATTTTTTTTCAAATTCAGTACACTGATAGATGTTTATAACCTACAATTAACTGTCAAATTTGGTCTAAATATAAGCCACATGTGCAAAGTTATTCAACAAAAACCGCTCAAATTTGTCCAAAATGTTTGCACACGCCTACGCAAAACGTCACGTGAGCTATCGGTCTAAAATTTTTACTGCAGCTTTTCCTAAGAGTAAAGAGGACCCTATTTAGTTTTTGACATTCGGATTAAAGACGGTTGAGTTAGAGCAGCAAACTATAGGACGAAAGGACGTTCAGATACAGAAGTATTGGTTAGGCCAAGCAAATTAGATTAGCAGTTTCTAGCTCAAGTTTTCAAAAGAATCATACCGGTGGACGGTTATTATTTATTGTTCAATGCCAACTTTTAAGCATAAATTTGCTAACTTTTATGAAATTCTCCCAATGAAAGAGCGTTTAGCGTCACGTGATATTAGCCTAAGCAATTAGCTTAAATAATTATGCTTATGTGCCGAGTCCATGCGAGTGATGACACGCAACTATTAATCTAGATTCCATGGCGTTACTATAAAGGAAGTTATTAATACTGTTTTAGAGAGGAAAACTACAACCATATATTTTAAAGAATCTGGTTAGTTCTGTAAAGTATAGTTCTGTTCCGAATAATAGGGTTGCGATCCTAAAGCTAATGCTGGTTACTATCAAGTGTCACTTTCTTACTTACTGTGGTTTGTTGGTGTGTATTGACAAAAAGTTATGATATCTAATCAAAAACATCTTAGGTGTGAAAAAAAAAACTAATAGCAAACTAATGAATAAATATTTGCTGTAAAATACTGATCAATGCTATAAGTGTAGCTACCAGTTTGGCCGCCAATTTTGATTTCATTCCTTTACGGCTGAATATTTTTTTCACACCTAAGATGTTTTGATATTATAATAATAATACACACACACACACATATATATATATATATAATTCACAGGCGTTGAAGCAAGGGGCATTAGGGGGACTAGAATCCCCATCTCCTATACAGGAGGTCCAACACTTACTCCACCCTATAAATTTCGTCAGTTTTAGAAATTCCCCAATTGGATTGAGTTTCTGTTATAAAACATTTCGTAATAAAACATATAGATTTTATTAAACGGAGGAAAGCATCTCGACACCCACCAGTTTTTCTGGTACATTTCTGAAAAACTTGATTCACTTTCAACTTTACCCCCACCCCCATTTCACTTCCGACGCTTGATGAGTTTATGTGTACAATTGTCCTTTATAAAGTTCTATATTTTTAAGTTTAAGTGGTTTTGGTCAAAACTATGCATTGACGTAACTGAAGTAACCAACTTCACTTCGTGTGTGTAACTATACACCTCAAGGATAGATAAAGATATATAGGCTCTGAACTGATGTGTGTGTGTGTGTGTGTGTGTGGTAGAGCTAATTACGTGTATATATGAATTTAATCGAACATCAAACACAAGTTGATGTTAAAGATTATTTGTATCTGGCTTAACTGACGTGAGTTTTGTTTTGAATTTCGCGCAAAGCTACACGAGGGCTATCTGCGCTAGCCGTCCCTAATTTAGCAGTGAAAGTCTAGAGGGAAGGCGGCTAGTCATCACCACCCACCGCGAACTCTGGCAAATAGCCCTCGTGTAGCTTTGCGCGAAATTCAAAAAACAAACAAACGAAACAAAACTATAAATCATTATTAGTCGGCAGATGGAGCTATAAACTTTCTCATTTGTCTGTTTGAAACCAGTATGGACTTCAAGAAATATTTCCTAAAGAAATTTCCATTGTAGATTTTCCACGTCATGTTGTCTATTTCTGAATTTTCAAAATATCCTGAAATGACAAATTAATACAAAACTTTGACTTGTGGGCCTGACATGTTTCCAAAACTTCGCATGGATCTTTTCATAACCTTGAAATCACTTGACCCAAGGTCAAGATATTTCATAATATTTTTAAAACACTTATAAATAATTAACATTTTCTCTGTACAAATCAGATTTTTTAGACAAAGATACTTATCAAGTTTTTATGTATGGGCTGAATTCTTTTCAGCAGGTACTTGTGACTTGTTGGCGATAAATTTCACCAATAAACAAACAGCACACAGTCAAGCTGTTTTAAAATAATATATCAACACAAGTCAAACGTATATACAAATGTTCGTTATACAGTTAATCACCACAGTTGTATCCAGAGCTTTAAATAATTGTCTCTTTTTCTTCAAAATCCACAAGGCTGGTTCAGTTACTTTAGAACACAATTGACAGGACGAATTATTCTTCTCTGCTCTGTTATTACAATACAGTCTGTGATAATTTCACTTTAAAATCACCACTATAACTGTTTGTTATCATAGTTGTATCCAGAGCTTTAAATAATTGTCTCTTTTTTTTTGTAAGTTTAACACTCGCGCTATATAAACTATCTGAATCATAACACTTACATTAAATTTAAATTGAAACAGTCATTGTATACCTAACAATACAAAAGAGTCAGCATTTGATGATTAATTAAAAACGTATACGTTGATCTTGAATATTTCAGAAAACTTAAAAACGCCATAATTTCCATGGATTTACAACGCTAAAACACCGGATTTGGCCTGTGGGGGTCAATGATACATTTACAGACTTACAACGCAAAAACAACGCGGTTGTATTGCATGGATGGAGCACAGATAACCCATTGTGTAGTTTGTGCTAAAAATAACAATAATAATAATAAATCTGGAATATCAAAGTATGCCCCTGGAAATACATGGAATGTAAACTATAACTCGAATAATATCAAGTCTTCCACTTACAGGGTACGGGGTTATAAAAGTAAAACATCATTATATAAGTGAAAGTTCCTAACATAAAATTTTATTTTTGGAGTACATTTGTATACATGTAAATATATGGGCGCGAGTTGGCCCTGTGGTAAAGTTATGGAGTTTGGAGCTGGAGAGCCAGCTTTGAACCCGTGCGATACCAGAAAATTTCTTTCCACTTTAAGCTGTGGGTGCGTTATAACAGTGACAGTGAATTTCTTAGCGTGGGTGGTAGGGTGCTGCTAATTGGGTGGTAGGGTGCTGCTAATTGGCTGCCTAAGGCTCTGGTTAGTAGTTCAGAAATACGGGTGGTAGCAGATAGCCTTATTAGCTTTATCGTAAACTTTTACTTAGAAGTTTTTATTAAGAAATACAAAATATATACAAATACATGTACGTGTAAATGTTACAAAGGCGTGCACGTGACTACACGAAATGTACAAGTAGGTCTTATATAATGTTATACCTGATTTTAACCCGAATTAAATTCTGCAACCATTATTAGTTGGCAGGTGGAGCTAAAAACTCTCTCATTTGTTTGCTTAAAACCAGTAAGGACTCCAAGAAATATTTCCTAGGGAAATTGCCTTTGTAGATTTTCCACGTTATCATTATGTAGATTATCTGCCTGATTTCGTGACAATATTTTCTTTCGTTATCATAATATTAATCCCCGCGCTTACTCATGTAATATGCCGAAGAGCTAATTAACTATTTCATTAGTCTCGGCCCTTTTGTATTGAGCAGGTGCTGGAGATTAGAGATTATCTCAAAATGAAGGGCTTTGCTCATCAGTATGTTTTTATTTAAGCACAAACAAACTAGTAATTTGAGTAATATGGAGTCTCAGGAGTTATTAAACTTTACTATATGATCACGAACCGTTTGTTTAATGTGATGAACTCTGAATCTAGAGGCAATAGACTTCCTATAAAAATCGAACTAGAGGTTCTTTCTCAGAGTAACTCCACTACGATTGGTGGACTAACTTTGAAGTACCATAGAATTTTTTCCTGTAAGTGACTGAGGTGAAATCTTGAGTTGTGCGTGCTCGTCTCGGTTCACGAGTAGCAAGCAGCTCACGAGCTTGGCGTCATTTTCTGGATGAAGGCTTCGCGGCAGTCCCCCCTATAAAACATGGGCAGGTGAAAGATATTGAGAGCAATACATGGTGTCTGCGTTGCTCGAGGTAGTCATTGCCAAGTTCTAACGGGACAAGGACGCTCTAAGGCCAACTGGCATTCCTTCATTCAAGACCGAGCAGCACCTAGCCTAACCAGTTCGCCAGTAAGAAGCTCTAACTTAGTATCTTCCAGTTTGAAAAATTCAGTTACAGTTCCTATCGTTCCTGGAACTCGTAACTACCGAAACGTTGTTGAGGTAAGTGGATTTATATTCCCAAAGTTAAGAAAACAGAATGACTTTTCTATAAAAATAATGTTTATATAAGGACATTTTACTTGTGTGTATGTAATGAGTTTTTTCTCAAAGTGATTAATATTAACTTCGAAAAACTTTACTAAATTATAATTTCAAAAAAACGTAAAAAAGGTCATTTTTTTTTCTGACAATAGACAAAAATAAAATAATTTGTGCATATGAAACGAATTATGCTTAGTTTCCTATACACAGATTTACTCAAAAATATTCGTTTTTTTAAATGTTATTTTATTCAAAAAAATACTTCATTTTTTTTACATTGTTGGGATTACGGCCGAAAACGTCGTTAATAGAAAGAGTACGTAACACATAACTCAGTGCGTTTTAGTCTCTAAAGGTTATTTTGTTTTATTGTGAACTGGACATTTGAAAGTTTTAAGTAGTTTATTACATAACCTCGACTTCCTTACGTTTATGTTCTGGTCTACTTAGCTTATTTTTAATCAACGTCTGTGTCTTACACACATAAATTTACTCGAAAATACGTTGGCTTCCGGCCACAATATTTATAGATACATACTAACCCTGTTACAGTTAACTGTAAGTTCAATGTATTCTTTAATTATCTTTAAAACATTGACAGTTTATTTTTTTACTGTTTACTTCCGTTGTTGCTATATCTATTTGTGGGCCAATATTTTGGAAGTGGAATAAGTGAGAAAATTATTTCTGATGTATACATATCTTATTTCCGTTTTTCATTTCACTACATTTTTAAGGTTCTTATGTTGGAAAGCAAATGCCCCCTTTGCAACTTGGGTTAAGTCTTTGTAATGATAACCGAAGTAAAAACCGTATGATATAGTCTTCACAAAAAAAAAGTAAAAACTATATGAGATGAAAAATATATAGCATATATGTATATAAACCCGAGAATACATTTAATTTAATCCTATACAGTCCTTACCTTTCCTGTAAAACAGTACAGTTGCACAGGAAAGACATCAAAATAGGGGTTAAGGTTTTGGTCGTGGTTGAATATAAATATTACGTGTTGCTCTGTTAACATGTTGAGATTATACCAAACGTCTTTAGTTGCACGTGATTTTTATTTTAATTTTTTTCACAGATAATAACACTAACTAAAAACATTCCACTGGAGATTAGCAGAACTTGTTTTCATTGGTTCTTAGCGGGATTTGTTTTTTTTTTTTTGCTTATTTTGAATTTTGATTCGTTAGATTTTTTCGTAGTTTATATAATGATCAAACGACTTCAATAAATTATCTCTGTACCAAAATCTAAAGATTATTACGCTGCTCTACTTCTATCAATCCTTTAAATAAACAAAATTAAAACAAAAAAAGGTATCGCCATTCTGGTTCTCCTGGAGACAAGTGAGTCTCACATTTCAAAATTAACGTAAATATCAAATAGTTAGTAAGTCAAGTCAGTTATTTACCAAACCTACATTTCATAGTATTACTTCATCTTAAGAAGTGTGGCATTGTTGCTTCAGAATGGACTATTAAGAAATGTGGTACGTGTGACATTGTTGCTTCAGAATAGACAATTAAGAAATGTGTTACGTGTGACATTGTTGCTTCAGAATGGACTATTAAGAAATGTGGTACGTGTGACATTGTTGCTTCAGAATGGACTATTAAGAAATGTGGTACGTGTGACATTGTTGCTTCAGAATAGACTATTAAGAAATGTGGTACGTGTGACATTGTTGCTTCAGAATGGACTAATAAGAAATGTGGTACGTGTGACATTGTTGCTTCAGAATAGACAATTAAGAAATGTGTTACGTGTGACATTGTTGCTTCAGAATGGACTATTAAGAAATGTGGTACGTGTGACATTATTGCTTCAGAATGGACAATTAATAAATGTGGTACGTGTGACATTGTTGCTTCAGAATGGACTAATAAGAAATGTGGTAAGAGAAACTACGTGTCGGTTTACTTAATGAATATAAGAACGGCGAGCCTTTCGACCGTCTACTCTCTGATTCTATTCAATTTCCACAACAAAATGACAGTGTTAACGATTTTCAAATTTCCAGGTTTGTTTTGTTGAATTTGGCGCTAAACTACTCGAGGACTATCTGCGATAATTTTGAAGCGATAGTTGATTGATTGTTTGTAATTAAGCACAAAACTACACAAAGGGCTATCTGTGCTCTGCCCACCACGGGTATCGAAACCCGGTTTCTAGCGTTGTAAGTCCGCAGACATACCGCTTTGCCACTGGGGGGCGAAGCGATAGACTAGAGAGAAGGCAGCTACTCAACACCACCCACCATCAACTCTTGAACTAACTAGTTTTTTACCAACTAAAAGTGGGATTGACCGTAACATTATAACATCCCCACGGCTAATGGGCGAGCATATTCAGTGGGAGTCGAACCTAGGACCCGCAGATTTGAAGGACAATTAAGTATAAGTTCAGCGCTTCAACAGAAACTCGATCATAATATTACTTTAGTTCTTAATGATGTATGTTATATTTACTCACGACGTTCTTTTAATGTATGAGTAAAAAAAAAAGGGTTTGGAAACGATAACTTTAGACCTACGAAATATGTTATTGTTCTAGTTTTATTACATAATTATATTACCTCAACTCAGACTTACCCACAGAAGTTTTGTAAACACCGTTTCTATCTTCTCTGCCATATCGACAATGAAAACCAAACCGCAATACTTTGTATTCTTCATTTAAATAATAGTAATTTTTACTGCGCGCACGCATACAGTCTATCTAAATATTATATGATATTCATACTATTATTTTCGAAAATATGATTAATTCCAGCTTTTTTTTTTTACGTAAATGTTCAAGCCGTCAGGGGTGAGGGTGAACAATCACCAGAATTACGGTTTATTCGTGGATTAACTAAATTATAAGTGCTTATCTGAACAAGCGGAAAAGCATGTTATTTGAGTAAAAAAAAACTTTTCAATAACTTAATTGTAATCGCAATCAAAATATCACTCGCCAACCGCTTGTTTTTATCATTTGTTTTCCGTTCTTTAAAAATAAAATGTGACTAATCTCAAAACTGACGTGTAGAAAAAAAATAGTAAACTGTAAACATCGTTCAGAGATTTCCAACACTGGTGATCCAACGACTTGTTTGTTTGTTTTGAATTTCGCGCAAAGCTACACGAGGGCTATATGCGCTAGCCGTCCCAAATTTAGCAGTGTAAGATTAGAGGGAAGGTAGCTAGTCATCACCACCCACCGCCAACTCTTGGGCTACTCTTTTACCAACCAATAGTGGGATTGACCGTCATTTATAACGCCCCCACGGCTGAAAGAGCGAACATGTTTGGAAACCGCGACCCTCAGATTGCGAGTCGAGTGCCCTAACCACCTGGCCATGCAGGGCCAGATCCAACTACTGACACTTCACAAGACATTCACCTCACAACGCACGCTAGTTTAGTGTACAATGTAATGAATGGTTCTCCTCTAGAGGGCGCTGTCGTACAATGTTTGTGATGACATAACAACTGGCATCTTTAATAATTTTTAAAAAGATGTTTTTTTTTTAATTTTATTTATGCATTAACAATAAACCTTTATATGACGCCATTACCATAAGTATTATCAGCGAGACTTTCACTGTTCGTTCATTCTTAACGTTCTTCCGCTTCGTTTTCTTTCACACTTTGTTTAAGTTACCGTGAACCAAGACCGCCTCCTTGTGAGATTCCTGAAAGAACAAAAAAAAAAAACACCGTACTTGACTATGTCCGTTAGCGCCCCTAGCAAGAAACAACAACAAAAAAGTCCCGGAAACAGAATTATTGGTTGGTTACGCTTTCGTTCGTCAGCCCTGAAATCATACGTTTCAGGTCAGCTGTGACCACTACAAACTGCAATGAGCGCGCGCACTCAGTGCTGATATTCCATCGCTGGTTCTAAGGTCATTTAGTGTTAAATATTAACAGTAAAGCCTCTAGAGTTGTATCTGACTTATTCAACTCATTAGTTTTTTTTATGTAACAGCTAATTACCATTGCTTTTATCCATAAAAAAAGGCAATGAAAAAAAATGCGAAGCTGTAATTTGTCTGTTACATCATAAAAATAAAACAAGTAAAATAGCTTAACTATCCTTCGTACACAACAAAGAAGAAAACGACATGGGGAGTTTACCATCAATTTTTTTTGTTCGTCACTATGACGAACTATGGGACAGATTTCTCATAGTATCTACAGACTTACAATGTTAAAATCCGAGGTTCGATTACCCGCGTTGGACATACCAGATAGCTCAATGTGGCTCAGCTCTAAATCAGTCAAACAAAGAAATTCTTGCAGTATTAACAATTTTCCCTCTACCCGAATTAGATCTTTTGATATTGCGAGGAGTACGGATTCACTTGTGTTGGTATCAGCACGCAACTTAAGAAAATATGAGTGCACTATAAGAGTGACAGTAAAATCGGTCATACACAGTTCAAAACTAGCATTTGCAGTCAGACTAGTATCTTTATTGCAATAATACTTCTTTAAGTACAGGATTTCTAGAATAATACAAAAGGATTCTAATCGCCGACACCGAAGTCCGCTTGTTTTAAGCCTAACATTAATTAAGCCTTTATTAAGTACGGCCTATATTCGATAACGAGATAAATTAACACTGTAACTTGTATCTGTTTTTTTTTTGCTTTTGTTTAGTTAGACCTAAACTTTACCGTACTTAATACTAACAATAAATATTAGACGACCTAAGATTAGACCTTTTTATAAACTTCAGTAAGCTTTTAATATGTTGTTGTAAAAAATTGTTTACTAAAGTATGTTTACATCCCTCTTTTGTTTACATCCGTAGAAATGAAATGCGCACGCATACACGCTTAGATAGTAAGGTGCGTGCGCATTCTAATGACAGAGAAAAAAACTGAGATAAGGGACGGTTATGCGCAGATAACTCTTACGTAGCTTTGCGCGAAAGTTCTGAAACAGTGAAACAACCAACAGAGCTTTAGGCTTAACTTGTATAGAAAAGCACCGAAATGCAAATTCGAAACACTGATTTCATAGCTACAATACACGATGCATTAATTTTAGTAATGTATTAGAATTAAAAATAACTATCAAACTGATTTTAGTTATAAGTTCTAAAGTCCTTAACTCTCACATTGTTAGCTTTGTATAAGAAGTTAAGACTAACCTAGATCTCTCAATCGGCTGAACCTTGTAAGATATTATTGGTTTAACGGCTAGAAATATTGTTAACGGTGAGGGCACGGAACTAAGAAAACAATGCTTTCAAATCTTTATGAAATAGAACTTTAGAGCGGTATATTTAATTAGATATAGTTATTACTAGGTTGATGTTGGTTTATATTTTTGATTTAGGTAGATAGCTTGCTCTAATGAGAAATTGATATTAATATTATTTAAATGCACCTTGTTTAACGCATTTATCCAGTGCAAACACGTTTAAAATGTAGGTTTGATTATTATTATTGTATTTTAACAGATGGAGGCACGGCTGTGATAAACATAACCTGTTACACAGAAAGTTTTATTTATGGAATATGGACAAAATTGAGGAGAATAAAACTCCACTACAACCATTAAAAATATTAATACTCTTATTGAGAAACTTGTACATTTCTGAATATTAGCTCGGAGCAGAATGAGTTGTTTTTTTATTGATAAACTGAAATGGCTTGGGGTAATTTCTTTCTTGCTTCACCTTTCTACAAAAATGATGAAAATGAACGAGTTTTATTACCTACTTTGTATTCCCGTTCTAACCTCACATTTGACAATTTCTACAGAAGAATATTGCTCTGTCTTTGTGACGTCTTTATAAAGAACCAACATACGTTAAACCTCTTATTAAAGGAATATCATCTCGAACCATTATAGAACTTGTATTTGTGTTTTTGTATCTATAGATGCAATTAAGTTAGAGATGGAAGACAATAGCAGAAAACGAGTTAACCAGCATACATAACAACTAAGTTGAAATGCTTGATAATATTGTTGTTTTTCAAGATAACAAAGCAACAGCATCACACCAAAGTCCCTTAATATTTCGGGTGATTTTATTGTGTTATTTAAGTATGATATGGCACTGTATAGGTGCTTAAACTATACATGCACGTTAAATACAAAATATAACTTTACAATTACTAGGTTTATAAGTATATGTGTAAGTGTAATTATTATGTGTGACATGATTGGTACACATTTTCCAACTTAAGAATAAGAATAATGCAAGCATTTTGGAGGCTACATATATTCAACAAGTCGCACGTTCTGGTTTGAAGGACGTATATATAAAGCAACTAAAAAAAAAAAACAAACGATAATGTATATTCTATGCACAATGAAAGATTAATGGAGTTATTGAGTTTTAAACTATTCTTTCTCACACCGTAAACGTAATTATTGAACAGAGTGTTTTAATACATGCCAAAGGCTTAACAAATTGAGTTTACTAAAAGTGTTGCTGTACCAATAAATTAAATGTTTTTAATCGACGTTGTATCTCTTTTTTTTTTTCAAGGGCTAGCAAGTCACAAGACGACAAAAACAGCATATGATTGTTGTCATGGAAACAAGAAGGCTGTCGAAAGGGTCATGTTTCCTGTTAGGAGCACTATCAGTACTGTTTTGTATTGAAGGTAAGTCTAACCCTAACCTTCCATAGTACACATTTGACTCGTTCCGAGGTTTACGAAAATAGCTTATGTAAATATACTAAGTTAAACCAGGCACGTAATATCAGAGTCGTTAACTTAGTAGGCAAATATATAAAAATTGAAGTAAAAAAAAAACAGTAAGAGCAATAATGAGAAGACAAAAAAACTAGTTTAAAACTAGTTTACATTTCACGCTGGGTTCTAGAGTTCTATATATATACACACAAACGCTTTTTGTTTTATATATTCACTGCGTAAGGTTATATGTTTTGTTTTTCACACTCTCTGGATAACATTCTTAGAAGGTATTTATCTTAGTGTTTTTTTTTGTTGTTGGTTTTTTTCTTGATGGCCGAACGACTACTGTGGTAGAACTGATAATACAATTATAATACTCACCTTGTATGTTTAACACCAATCCTCTGCTTCGCTTGCGTTTTGATCGAGAGTGCATGTGAGTTCACTAGGTGGCGCCTGAACAATGTAGGAAGTGGTCAATACATATTTTTGTCAATTAACTTTCAATCATGCATGTCGCTTGGTCAACCAACCACGACATTAATAGAGTTCAACATATCGCTGCGGGGAAAATATATTTTCAATTTCCTTAAACGAACGTCCAGTTACATATGAAAATTACACGTGATATATTTAGCATATTTTAAGGATTAGTACATTATAAAGATGAAATATGCAGAATAGCGTATGCGCGTGACGTGAGGATAAATATGCAACTATTTAGGAATGAGCAAATGGAAAGTTTTTTTTTCGCTGAAATCTGAGTGCTTGTACCGCTCAAAATTAGGTTTCGATACCAGCTGTGAGAAGAGCATAGATAGACAATTATACAGCTTAGCCCTGAACAACAAATTTTTGCTCCCCGGTTGCTCAGTGATAGGTCAAAGGGCTTATAACGCCAAAAATCGGATTTCGATACCCATGGTGGACAAAGCACAAGATAGCCCATTGTGTAGCTTTGCGCTTAATAACAAACTCATGCTATCTCTGAATCGAGACTTTAATGATGATGTTAGAATTACTTGTTTGAAGTTAAGCATGGTTCCATATACATATTAAGGGTGTTTTCTCGATGATTCATATCATAGTTCTTTAAAAGATCGCACATACTCCAGACTTATAGTCTGTGTATGCCCAGTATAACTGTTTTCTAGGAGATGTGCCCAGTATAACTATTTCCTAGGAGATGTGCCCAGTATACCTGTTTCCTAGGAGATGTTCCCAGTATAACTGTTTTCTAGGAGATGTGCCCAGTATAACTGTTTTCTAGGAGATGTGCCCAGTATAACTGTTTTCTAGGAGAAAACAAAATTTGCTTGTATTTTTTTTTTTTTGTAATTTCAGTACGTTTATTTTACCGGAAAAATTGGAGGAAAAAGGAAATATAGTTATTACCCTGTGACTTTACTTGTACCAGTGTTAATATGTGATCACAAAGGAACTTATCAATACTTTAGTGAAAAACGTTTAAATGATTGCGTTACTTTCCACGAGGGGTCAGCTAGCTTTTTCTGTGATAATTTAGCTGAGCACAAGAAACCTTTACAGTTACATTTACTAGCCCCGTGACATTTAAATGGAAGTTTGAAAAGAAGAAACGTATAAAATACTGGTCTCAGCAGATAAGAATTTGTTTCTCAAGTATGTGACGGGTTAATGTTTTAATCTTGCCTTTTTTAGCACAGTCTAAATGACAGCATGTGTTGTGTGTGTGTGTGTGTATATATATATATATATTATTCTGCACCTATGTGTTTACAACAATAAAGGACCTATGCAGGCTAGAAAGAGGAGTTCTATTTGCGTTGTTCAAATAACAGCAAACATCCGGCACTTCTCTGTTTCACGACGTCACCTAGTACGAAATTCAGCACGCTTCCGTATCTGATAAGCATAACCTTAAAGCGTGCACCGAACGAAGTGTTAAACACTTACACGCGTGAATAAAACTGCAACAGTATTAGATGTTGTTTATTAAGCTTTTTAACAAGTTGTCCAAGCTTTACATAAATCTTGTTTTCTTAGCATAGACCCGTGGTTAGCGTACATGTCCAATGTTCGCGTTCTGTTACCGAAAAAAATTGCGATTCGCACTTTGGGACTGTGGGTGCGTTGTAAGGGTGACGGTCAAATTCCGCTGTTAGGTTACACAAGAACAGTGGTGGGTGCTCAAATCTATCAGCTCAAACTTGGAGACGACTAGTTCAGATAGCTCTTGAGCAGTTTTTGCGCGAATATCCGAAAATAAACAAACAAACATAGCTTTTGAGTTTTCTTTTTCCGTACAGTCGTTCTTGGTAACCACATTTAACGTACTTTTCAATCTCTTTTTCACAAAATTCGTAAAGTGTAATATTTACTAACAATCCATTTTAAGCGCTTTGAAAATGTAGTTGTATTTTGTATTCATGACAACTATTCTAAGTTTATCTGCCGCAGTTTCTAATTTTGAACTAGTACCTGAAGGGAGGGCAACACCCTACCATTCACGTTAACCATTCACAGTTTAAAGTGCGGGAATATTCTGTGGTATCGCAAGGATTCAAACCCGGTTCAACAGCTCTGAAATCAAGGGCTTTACTATAAAAGAAAATATTTAAAAGGCATAATTTCTAGAGTTTAGCTTCAAAATATATGTTTATGTTTGAAAAGTATAAAATCACTTAATGTCATTCTTATCTAGCTTTAAACATTTTAAAGTTGTCGCTTGGTTAGTTATTTTTAAATATATATATATATATATAGTCTTTGAGATCTTCTCTTTCTTAAACGATTTTCATTTAATTGATTAGCTTGTGTAGCAATAAGACAAGTTTGGGTTACTTGAAAACGTCATGCGGATGTTCGCGTATCTTTTCAAATATGAAATTAAATCTTAGTAGCGTGTGCATATATTATTGAAAGATTTTTACTTTTAATTGTTAAAACTGACTTCTTTAGAAAACAATGACTGTGTTTAGTAATTAGTTCAAAGGAGAGGAGGGAGATACTTTTATGTAGAGGACCACTGGGACACAACACCACAATAAGCACAACAAAGTAAGGGTTAACTCACGTTAGGCCTACTTGCACTCCCTAACACAGTGTGACTTTGTTGTTGTTAATAAACCGTGAATATATTTTCATGTGGGTACTGTGTTTAGTAATTAGTTCAATTCAGAAGGGGGGGAGAGATATTTTTATGTAGAGGATCACTGGGACACAACACCTCAATAAACACAACAAAGTAAGGGTTAACTCACGTTAGGCCTACTTGCACTCCCTAACACAGTGTGACTTTGTTGTTGTTAATAAACCGTGAATATATTTTCCATGTGGGTACTAAGTGAATTAGTCGAAAGTAAAAACTTAAGTTGATTTTATTAGTTTTCCCATGATTCAGCTATATTGACAGATGATTTTTTTCATCTATAAATTAAATATATCTGTTTAGAAAGGTTAATTTAAAGTTATTCCGTTTGTTTTTCTTCAGCAAGAACTGCATTCGAAAAGCTAACCAACCTGGATTATCCAGGTAACACCTATTATACTATACGAAACCTTTCCCTCTATGAATGCCAAGGCTGGTGTCGGGATGAGGTGGATTGCGTGGCTGCAGTGTTCAGGTTCGTGGTCAACCCACTGACCCCTGTTCAAGATACTATCTGTATGCTACAGAATGAAACGAAGTCAACGCATCTAGCAGTGTTACCACAAAAGAGTACCAATACCTATCATCTAACCAAATTACATATTCGCTCAGGTAGGATTCGCATCATTTTTTTTTATATACCTTCTGTTTTATCCATCGATTGAATTTAAAGTAATTAAATAAATAAACAAATCGCCAAAGAAATAAAGTAAATGTATCTTAATTTGTAAACTGGTAAACTTATTGTTTCAATAATAAAACAACAATCTTCATTAAGTATCTTTTAAAAACATAATTATTGAGTACAAAAACAACAACAACACACAAACAAACGAAATTTAACTACAGATATTATTTGTGACTTCAACCCAAAACTCATTACTTCGTCTATATGTAATGAATATCGGTGATTATTAGCAGTAGCTGAAATCAGGGAAATTTTGAATTGTTTTTGCTGGGTTGAAAACAAAATGTTGGTTCGACTCCTTATATAGTTCTCATGTAAGCCACTAAAATGATTTTAAAAGGAGGGCAAAAAAATTACACACACACACAAAAAAAAAAACATTACACGGCATTTAATAAAACAAAAACTGTTTAAAAAGTGTACAATTTGGACTGAGTAATTTATCAAATAAAGCTGTTTATTTTTCTAATAGTATTTCAATACTGACTCGTGGTCAGCGCCATCAAGTGTCGATCACACTATACTATATCCTAGCAACAAGTATTTACTGTATGGGCCCTGAGACAAAAACGTTCACTTATAATCTTTTATCTGACTTAAACCCCCCATTTCTAGGGGGGGCTCTAGGGGCATGCCCCCCTTAGAAAATGGATGAGAATTTAATGCTACGAGATTGAATCTTAATCCATTTTAACTACAAATACTACATACATACAACGTAATGCATTGAATTAAAAGAAGTAAATTTTAATACATAACTTATAGCTATACATGCCCTTAAAAAAGTTGTCAGGCCATGGCCTTACCGCTTCCTGCGGACCTGGTTATGGTAATTAGAGTAACAAAATGAGAAAATACTATGTGAAATTCGTTGTATTCATGGGAAACGCTGATGGTTGAATTGGAAGAAAATGTTTAAAAAATGTTTTTTGTTTTTTTTACATTATTACATCGTCACTTAGATTTTTCAGCTTTTGACGGGTTTGTAAACGTTTTTTTTTATATACTTGTTTTAACCTTGCACGAATTTCTAAATAATCTCATAAAAACTATTGGTTTTTATATCAAATTATTGTACATTTGGGTTGTTGTTTCTTGTTAAAGTCCATCGCTGGGACAGCGGTAAGTCTACTGATTTACAACGACGCTAAAATCAGCGGTTCGATTCCCCTTGGTAGACACAGCAGATAGCCCGATGTGACTTTGCTTTAGAAAAACACACATTTATTGTTAAGCGTGGAGCTAAACAATGGGCCATCTGAAGTTTCCACCTATCTTGTCAATTGTCCCCCAGTGGTACAATGGTAAGACTAAGAACTTAAACTGCTAAATTCCGGGTTTCGATATCCGTCATGGGCACAGCACAGAAACCCCATAGTGTAGCTTCGTGTGAACTACAAAGAAACTTATCAGTTTTCAGTATAGCCCATAAATCCACATAAGAGCATCTCATCATAGCAAATTGTATCAACAACTTTGACCACAAACTGAAGAAGAAAGGTCCACCTTTCGAAATCGCTTGGGTTATAAAGTATCGTGGCCCGGCATGGCCAGGTGGTTAGGACGCTCGACTTGCAATCTGCGGGTCGCGGGTTCGCATCCCCATCCCACCAAACATGCTCACCCTTTCAGCCGTGGGGGCGTTATAATGTGACGGTCAATCCCACTATTCGTTGATAAAAGAGTAGCCCAAGAGTTGGCGGTGGGTGGTGATGACTAGCTGCCTTCCCTCTAGTTTTACACTGTTAAATTAGGGACGGCTAGCCCAGATAGCCCTCGTGTAGCTAATTAGAAAAAAAAAAAAACAGTTTTCAAAAGTAGTAAAAAACGGTACTTGCGCTTTAGTTTGTTTGTTTGTTTTTTGGAATTTCGCGCAAAGCTACACGAGGGCTATCTGCGCTAGCCGTCCCTAATTTAACAG
>NW_013666274.1:136830-140337 GCF_000517525.1 Limulus polyphemus
CGTATTTTTGTATTAAATTGATTTCTTGAACCCACGTGTTTTTCTAACATTCTGAATTCTGGATACACATTATATTTATGTATTCCTATGTTTTTGCTTATGTTCAAGTTTCTAACACCAGTGAATAAAGACGGTTAATGATTTTTTAATCTTTTCTTTTCTTCCTTTTTTTAAGAAAACGTTTGTAATCGGCTTTGGGCTTTTGAGAGGGTTCCAAACAAAGCTCTCAGGGGATTGGACAGTACCATAATCTTCACAGACAATAAAGAGTCGTGTCTTGTAGCGTGTTTAAACGAGAATCGCTTTCTGTGTCGCTCTGTGGAATTTAACTACAGGAAACTACAGTGTCATTTGAGCGTTTATGATCGGAGGTCACCAGGTGTCTTCGTTGATATGGTTGATTTCATGGAGGTGGACTACTTTGAGAATTCCTGTCTCCAGTGTAAGCCAACTAGTACAGTAAATGTAATTAACACAGAAAAATATATTTAAAACACACACATTGTATGTATGTTACCTATGCTTTGACTTATGTAAAATCAATTGATACAAAATAAAAAAAACAACATAATTAACGCTTTTAAATATATTTTGTTAGTTTTTTTAAGAAAACTTTTGTTATTGGCTATGGGTAACTTAACATATTTTTATCACAAATATTAGGCCAATTGGATTCTTCTACTACCCCACCGTTCGGTTTTTTGAACCATGACAACAAATTAAAAAGTTTATCAAATTACTGCGGAGAATCTGCAATACCAGTTTAGAAAATTCTGTGTTATACACAGGTTTATAAAGTTGTTGTTTAATGAAACTTCTAGGTCAACCACATCTGAATGTTCGTTTAATTGATGTATTTTTATATATAAAAAATTAACAAACTTTAAATCAAAGCTCATCGAAGAGCTCCCCCCAGTGGCACAGAATCCGCTAGAATCCGGGTTTCGATACCCATGGTGGGCAGAGACAGATAGCCCATTATGTAGCTTTGTGCTTAATTACAAACAAACAAACATCATCGGAGATTTTCAGCAGACAGCGACATCTTTTTTTTTTGAAAAGTTATATATCACAAATATTTTACAAGTAAAGAACTTTGCTCCACCATAAAAACTATTTATATTTTAAAAGTAAAGTAAGGTTCATTATTAATGCTCTTTTATTGTAATAAAAATATATCGTTATAATAATATAGCTATCGCTTTTACTGAAAGAAAACTTAGTATAATTACAAAGTCCAACTAAAACTTGTATATACATGTATATTTACCGTTCTAAAGGAAAACCAAGTTTATTAGAAAACGAATATCAATTACTCCAGTACAATAAATATTTACCATAGGACCCGATATAATACGAGAGTTGTCACCTAGGCTCTTTGTTAAATTTAAAAGTAGGAAAGAATTGAGCATAACGATACAAAACAAATATTATATTTCTTTTTTAGAATTAGAAAGACAAGATTAAAACAGATTGAAACATCCATGTTGATGTTATGTAATTATGTTTTTTTTTGCACAATCTATTTCTTTCAATATGAAAAGAACAGGTTGTGTTTAAATTTATCATACTAGAACCATTAAACTAGTATAACTAAATTAGTTATGTTTACGTAACACAAAATTAGTAAACTAAAACGTCTCTGAATCATATTAATAGTTCGTACAGGATATTACTCACGCTTTCGCTAATATTTTATCTTCACATTTAATATTGCCTGGAGTACCAGGCATTATTAATATTTAAAATAATAATAATCGTTAATTTAAAAAAATAATAATCGTTAATTTAAAATAATAATAATCGTTAATTTAAAATAATAATAATTGTTAATTTAAAATATTTATAATAGTTAATTTAAAATAATAATAATCGTTAATTAAAAAAATAATAATCGTTAATTTGAAAAAAAATCGTTAATTAAAAATAATAATAATCGTTAATTTAAAATAATTATAATCGTTAAATTAAAATAATAATAATCGTTAAATAAAAAATAATAATAATCGTTAATTTAAAATAATAATAATAATCGTTAATTAAAAAATAATAATCGTTAATTAAAAAATAATAATCGTTAATTTAAAATAATAATAATCGTTAATTAAAAAAAAACATCTCAATATTCTTTAACAGAAACTTTCTTTTTTTACTCAAATTGCGTCGTCTCTCGGTGAGACAGTGGTAAGTTAACAGATTTGCAACGCTAAAATCGGGGTTCGGTTCCCCGCGGTGGACATAGTAGATAGCCCAATGTGGCTTTGCTCTAAAACAAACCAACAAATAGAGGGCTTATAACGGTAAATTCGTGGTTCGATCCCTACAGTGAGCACAGCATAAATAACCTACATGAAGCTTTGCACTTAAAAATAAATACATTTATTACGAACTTTGAAAGAAAGTTACCAAAATATACAAATTTTATCTCTAGGATATTATGTGACAACTATAAACTATCATGTATGTCTTTGTCAGCAGTCTATAAACAGCAACAAAAAACACTTGCTTTCGTACTTCTTAGACTCCGTGAAGTAAGTTTAAATTGTGGATAAAAATCTCGTTTTGAACAAATAAAAAACAATATATTTATCTAATAAAGATACGGTTTTATTTACTATGCTCTACCCAACACATAATGCATTAGTTCTTTTTATCTTGTTATTTAGCGAAGGAAGTATGCAGCTCTGGAGGTAGAAACTACGATCACCCGACCCTGCCAATCTCTCAAGAATCATTGGTGCGTTTTGTAGACCTTAATTATTACCCTGACAAGGAATTGCTGGTAAGATAATTGTTTAATAAAACGCATTGTTTATCCTATGTAAAGTAGCCAAATGATCAAATAATATATGCGTGTTCATAATTACTAATATATTTATATTAATCACGTTGATAAGAACGTTTGTTTTCACTTTATTTTTATAAGTCAGAGAGTGTGTGGGAAGTTGTTTAACATGTTTTCACTTTATTTTCATTTTGACACATAGAGTGCAGTGTCAAGTGTTAGATTGGGGTTCTTGAGATGATAGTTTGTTTGTTTTTTCATATTTGATTAATCACATTTCATCTATTTCAATCAAACAGCAGAGCCATTACTTTGTTTTAGCATTCATACCACAATATATTGTTACGTCTCTGTTCGTTTGTTAATTTCCCGTAGAAATTCTTCCCGAGAAACTTCAGCGATACAAGTCCTTTCTTAAATAAAACTAGTTTGTTCTTTCTCAATACAACTTTGCAATACACTTAATTTCCACAGTCATTTTAACTTAAACACACGCTATAATTCACAACGAACGATTCACGCACTTTACTTACTACCACGCTTGACTCAGTTGTCCGTCTCTATCTCTGCCTGTCTGCAATTCAATTCCGATTAATTAATTTCGCTTTATGTGGTGCACTTATATACAAGAAAAGAGGGCGCGTAGAAAAGACCAGAGTTGCCACGAACAGACAAGATCCTTCTAGGATCTCATGACGTGTTACTAGCGTCACGTGACTTCC